>NC_134797.1:53991308-53996308 GCF_046742065.1 Oratosquilla oratoria
AATAAATAAATAGATAGATAGATAGATAGATAAATAAATAAATGAATAAATAAATAAATAAATAGATAAATAAATAGATAAATAAATGAATAAATAAATAAATAAATAAATAAATAAATTAATTAATTAATTAATTAAAAATGAATAAATAAATGGAGTAGGAAGAGGCTTCGGTCTCTGCTTCTGTCTGTTTGTCTGTGTATCTGTTCGTCTGTTTGTTTGTCTGTTTGTTTTACTATCTCTGCCTCTGTCTCAGTATGTCTGTCTCTGCCTTTATCTTTGTCTGTATGTCTGTCTGTCTTCTGTCTACTGTCTGTTTGTCTGTCTATCTTTCTGTCTGTCTGTCTGTGTGTCTGTCTGCCTGTCTGCCTGCCTGCCTGCCTGCCTGTCTGTCTGTCTGTCTGTCTGTCTGTCTGTCTGTCTGTCTGTCTGTCTGTGTCTGTCTGTCTGTCTGTCTGTCTGTGTCTGTCTGTCTGTCTGTCTGTCTGTCTGTGTCTGTCTGTCTGTCTGTCTGGCTCTAGCTGTCTTTGTCTCTTAGTTTCTGTCTCTGTCAGGCTCTGACTATTTCTGTTTCTGTCTCTGTGTCTCTCTTTTTCTCTGTCTTTCTTTGTCTCTCATGTAACTCTCGGCCTCCCTCTCTCTCTCTCTCTCTCTCTCTCTCTCTCTCTCTCTCTCTCTCTCTCTCTCTCTCTCTCTCTCTCTCTCTCTCTCTCTCTCTCTCTCTCTCTCTCTCTCTCTCTCTCTCTCTCTCTCTCTCTCTCTCTCTCTCTCTTTCTCCCTCTCTCTCTCCCTCTCTCTCTCCTTTCTCTCAAGGTAATTAGGCAATGAAAAATGTTTTAAGAGCCACGGCAAAGATGCCCACGACGGTGTGTGTGTCACGTTGGCAAAATACAGACAAGATATTGGGGGGAGGGGGAGGGGGAGGGGGAGGGGAAGAGGAGGGAGGGAGGTGGAGGGGGATGGGAAGAGGAGGGAGGGAGGTGGAGGGGGGTGGGAAGAGGAGGGAGGGAGGTGGAGGGGGATGGGAAGAGGAGGGAGGGAGGTGGAGGGGGAGAGGA
Source organism: Oratosquilla oratoria (assembly GCF_046742065.1). Classification (NCBI taxonomy): domain Eukaryota; kingdom Metazoa; phylum Arthropoda; class Malacostraca; order Stomatopoda; family Squillidae; genus Oratosquilla; species Oratosquilla oratoria. The sequence goes on from NC_134797.1 coordinate 53,992,367, forward strand.
GGGAGGGAGGGGGAGGGGGAGAGGAGGAAGGGAGGGGGAGGGGAGTGAAAGGAGGGAGGTGAAGGGGAGAGGAGCGAGGGAAAGGGAGAGGGAGTGAAGAGACGGAGTGGGAGGGGGAGCGGAGGGAAGGAGGGGGAGGGGAGTGAAGTGAAGTGAAGGAGGTGGAGGGGGAGAGGAGGGAGGGAAGGGGAGGGAAGGGGAGGAAAGGGTAGGGAGGGAGGGGGAGGGGAAGAGGAGGGAGGGGGAGGGGAGGGAGGGGGAGATGAGGGAGGGAGGGGGAGATGAGGGAGGGAGGGGGAGGGGAGTGAAGGGAGGGAGGGGGAGGGGAGTGAAGGGAGGGAGGGGGAGGGGGAGGGGAAGGGAGGAGAGGGGGAGGTTGCCTTCGTGAATTTAACAATGTTTCTCAACGGCCCTATCAGCCATTTTGGGAGATCATTAGGTCTACGCTTTCATCCCGTTGATGTCGCTGAATGCGGGGTGAGAGGGAGAGCGGGATGAGGGGAGGCTGAGGAGGAAGGAGAAGGGGAGCCTGATGAGGAAGGGGGGAGAGGAGGAGGAAGGGGGAGGGGAGGGGGATTCGGAAGAGGGAGGGGAAGGGGGAGGAGGAAGAGGAGAGGAGAGGGGAGGGGGAGGGGAGGGGGAAGGGAGGTTGAGGGGAGGCTGAGGAGTAAGGCAGAGGGGAGGGGGAGGAGGAAGGGAAGGGCGGGATGAGGGGAGGCTGAGGGGAGGCTGAGGAGGAAGGGGGAGGAGAGGGGGAGGAGGAAGGGGGAGGGGAGAGGGATGTGGGGAGGCTGAGGGTAGGCTAAGGAGGAAGGGGGAGGGGAGAGGGAAGAGGAAGGGGGAGGAGGAAGGGGAAGGAGAGGGGGAGGAGGAAGGGGGAGGGGAGGGGGAGGAGGGAGGGGAGGAGAGTGGGAGGAGGAAGGGGGAGGAGAGGGTGAGGAGGAAGTGGAAAGAGGAAGGGGGAGGGGGATGAGGGGAGGCTGAGGAGGAAGGGGGAGGGCAGGGGGAGGAGGAAGGGGGAAGGGGGGAGGAGGAAGGGGGAGGGGAAGGGAAGGATGAAGGGAGGCTGAGGAAGGAAGGGAGAGGGGAGGGCGGGATGAAGGGAGGCTGAGGAGGAAGGGGGAGGAGAAAGGGGGAGGGAAGGGAAGGGAGGAGGAGGAAGGGGGATGGGGAGGAGGAAAATGGAGTTTTTTTTGTGTTTGATTTTTACAGTCTACTCTGAAGATAAAGAGGCGATGTTGAGGACAAATACCCCTGACCCATGTGGTATAACATGTCCGCAAAAGCACGTGTTCTTGTTGAAAGAAAAAAACACTTAAATTACGCGGGGAAAACCTGTCTATAAAAGTGCAGGAACGACTCAACAGAGGATGTATTACTATAGTTCCAACATACTGTGGACTTGTTCTTAGCATTCCCAAGCATCCGAGATAAAAGTTTTCCACTCTGATTCACTATGGTCTTGGATCACGTGCTGGACTCGTGACCGACAGATTATTAACCTCCCGGATGAGAGCTCAGAGCTCGTATGACCGATCTCTGGGTAATACTGTGACCTTACACGCGCACACACCCCCAACTCTCCGCCCACAAGAGTTGGAGTAACACCCCGCAGCGCAGCAATACTGAAATTATTTCAGCCCTGGGCGGGAATCGAACCCGGACCGCCGTAGTGGCAGGTGAGAAATCTAACCACAGCGCCACGAGGACGCGCAAATTTCGGGAAGGGGAGGGGGCTGGACACACACACACGCTCCCTTCAAGACTCTTAGCTAAGCTACTGCCTAGAGATATCCTTCTAGCTGAATAGAATTACTTGGTATCTTATAGAACAAAGTCTCCAAATAGCCACAGCTCGTGACTTAGTCATTCCAGTCCTTTACAGAAATACCACCTCCAATTACGCCATTTTCACGATTTTAATTCAGTGGAACAAAATCACTACATTTTTTTAATCTTGTTTTATATGTATTTTTGTCATTATTTTTTTATTATTATTTCAATTCAGTGGAGCTAAATCACACCATTTTTGTATATATATTTTTGTCGTTATTGTTTTATTATTATTTCAATTCAGTGGAACGAAATCACTACATTTTTTTTCTTGTTTTATAAATATTTTTGTCGTTATTGTTTTATTATTATTTTAATTCAGTAGAACGAAATGACTACATTTCTTATCTTATTTTATAAATATTTTTGTCATTATTGTTTAATTACTATTTTAATTCAGTGGAACTAAATCACTACAATTTTTTTATCTTGTTTTATATATTTTTTTTCATTATTGTTTTATTGTTATTTCTGACTTGTATGTGTGTATGTTTGTATGTATGTATGCATACATGTATCTATGTATGTGTATATGATTATATACTACAATATGATATATAATATAATATAATATAAAAGTGAGTATAAATATAATACAATAAAATATGATACAAAATATAGAATAGTATATCATACTTTATGATATATTACATTATTTTACATATATTGCATTGTACTGTATTTGTATTGTATAGTATTGCATTGTATGTTATTATATATTACTCTGTGTGTGTGTGTGTGTGTGTGTGTGTGTGTGTGTGTGTGTGTGTGTGTGTGTGTGTGTGTGTGTGTGTGTGTGTGTGTGTGTGTGAGAGAGAGAGAGAGAGAGAGATCGATTGATTGGTTGCTTGGGTGGTACTATGGTTTCTTGGTACATTTGTTCCTGAGATGTGGGACACCTGTTCACTTGTGGGTGGTGAAATGTCGCTTCCCTTCCTTGAATCGTCTTTGACAATTCCATATCCGCGACTCTAAGAACACCAAATTTGCACCAACGTCTCGGTCTATCACCTCCACTTGAACCGTCACCACAGTTCTATTTTCACTAACACCACCTACATCTTTCATCCCTTGCACCTGGGGTGACACCACTTCTGGCATTTTCACCACTTGTAACTATCACCTGTGTTAAGGTCGCCATTGTAGTATTCACCAACATTACCACCATTTATGGTCACACCACCATACACCCCATGTTCATTAAAAGGACCATTACAACCGAAGGAACTACTACAACCATTACTAACAATCACAACCACAAACACCACCACATACATGTCTACACATTGAAGCGTTAAGCCACTTCTACCTTCTCTGCCAAAAACAACCACAACTACCACCACTACCACCACCACCACAACCCTCACAACCTTATGCCTGCCCCCTTGCGGTGATCAACAACAAAGATCCTGCTGGCTGGTTGGCTGGCGCATGCGCGTGAGACCGCTCGCCAGTGATCCATAATGTGAACCAAATTACACAGTGACCCCTCCTCGCCTCCACGCCAGGGCCCGACCCGCGCCACACGGCGTCTCTATTAAAGAAAACGGGTTGCGGCGCGCGCAGGGGTCCGGGGAGAACGCTGAGGTGGCGCTGGTTCACGGACGGGTGGTTGACCAGGGGGAAAAAAGTGGAAGAGGGGATGTGGTGGTGGTGGTGATGGTGGTAATGATAGTGGTTATGGTGATGGTTGTGGTGGTGGCAGTAGTTGTGATAATGATAGCTGTGGTAGTGGCGATACTAGTGATAGTGCTGATGCTAGTGGTAGTGGTGATGGTGGTAATGATAGTGGTAGGGGTAATGATGGTAGTGTGATGGTTGGGGTGGTGATGATGGTTGGGGTGGTGATGATGGTTGTGGTAGTGGTGATGCTTGTGGTAGTGGTGATGCTGGTGGTAGTGATTCTGATGGTAGTGTTGGTGCTGGTGGTTGTAGTGGTGGTACCAGAAGTGCTCTTTGAGGTGCTGGGAGAGGTGGTAGTGGGGATTGTGGGGATTGTGGTGGTGGTGATGGAGGCAATTGAGGAAGGATAAAGGGGACAAACAAGAAATATTCTTTTTTTTAAAGGAGAGAGTATAAGCTGGAGACCATACGCGCGCGCGCGCGCGT
>NC_134797.1:54003808-54008808 GCF_046742065.1 Oratosquilla oratoria
TCAGCCGCAGATAGGCGTCTCCCGGCGTAGACTTCTCACCTTCTACAGCAGCGTTTCTCAACCAGGATTCCCCGGAACCTTAATTTTCCGCAAAAGGTCCCTAAGGGTTCCGCGAGAACAAGTAAGATAAGCTAATGCACTTTTGATTTTTTTTTCATATACGTAATATATAATTAAACACGCACGACATATTCTTGGTTATTGTAATTATGTAATGTAGACATCATCCTATCTAATCTATTATGACGATGAAAATAAAATGAGAAAGATATGTTTTTTTTTTTTTGCAGGGGTCCATTAAGAAATGCAATTTATCTTAAAGGTTACGCAAGGATAAATAGGTTGAGAAACGCTGTTCTACAGCATACTTGTACTTTTTCAAAGTCGCCCGTTGACTACGTTGATCGAAAACGAAAAGGCCTTCCCTCTGGTGGTGACGTCTTTGCATATAACCAACTCTTTCGAGTTTTAGATGGAGTTAACCCGGACTTGGCGGGGGACCAGACGGCAACCGGCAACCAACCGGCGGGCCCGCTTGCTGTGCCGGCCCCGGTCTCTGCCAAGGAAGAATGAAGAACCTGTAATTTTTTTTTTTTTTTTTTTTTTTTTTTTTTACAGAAACGTCTTCTGCATATTCCACCATCACTGTCTTTGATGTTAGTTTCAGCTTTTTCCTATATATTCTGAAAAGCATAAAAAATATATGAATAGATAGATAAAAAATAAAATAAGTAAATAAATGAAAAATAAAAATAAAGATTAATAATAACAGTTAATAGTACCCACAGAGCACCGCCCCTGAAAATAAAAGAGTACTCCAAGTTCTTCACATTCTATGCCCTTTGGTTCTTTCTTTCCCTCCTCTGATCCAATTTCTTCTTGTGTTACCTTTTTGATATTTTCTTCCTTCTACTTGTCCCTACTCACTCCATGACCTCCTGTTCCATATTCTCCTCCACCTCTTCCTCGTGATCCTATTCCTGCTTCTTCATCTCTTCCTTCCTCTCCTCCTCCTTCCTCTTCCTTCCTCTCCTCCTCCTTCCTCTTCCTTCCTCTCCTCCTCCTTCCTCTTCCTTCCTCTCCTCCTCCTTCCTCTTCCTTCCTCTTCCTTCCTCTCCTCCTCCTTCCTCTTCCTTCATCTCCTCCTCCTTCCTCTTCTTTCCTCTCCTCCTCCTTCCTCTTCCAACACCTTCTCCTTATAATCCTCATACTCAACCTCTTCCCTATCCTTGCCGGTCCTTCTCTTCCCTTTTCTCTTTACTTTCCTACCCCATCCTACAGCCCTTCTTCCCTCCTCCTCCTCCTCCTCCTCCTCCTCCTCCTCCCCTCTTCCAACACCTTCTCCTTGCAATACTCCTACTCCCCCTCTTCCCTTGCCGGTCCTTCTCTTCCCCCTTTCTCTTTACTCTCCTATCCTCTCCTACAGCCCTTCTTCCCTCCTCCTCCTCCTCCTACTCCCCCCCTTCCTTACTCTTGCCGCTGCTTTTCTTCTCCTTTCTCTTTGCTCTCCTAGCCTTCCTACAGCCCTTCCTCCTCCTCCTCCTCCTCCTCCTCCTCCTCCTCCTCCTCCTCCTCCTCCTCCTCCTCCTCTTCCTCTTCCTCTTCCTCCTCTTCCTCTTCCTCTTCCTCTTCCTCCTCCTCCTCCTCCTCTTCCTCCTCCTCCTCCTCCTCCTCCTCCTCCTCCTCCTCCTCCTCCTCCTTATTTCCTCACCCTTTCTCGTCCTCTATACCCGCGTTTCTTGTTCTGGATTGCTAGCATTCCCGGGTGGTGCTGAGGTCAATCTTAGGGACACGGACACCTGTGAACGCCACTCCTCGTAGTACGTTTAGCAACCGCAGCCCCAAACAACCAGATGTTAGGGAATCGTAGACTGCCTATGTCTTACTACTGCGGGTGCTGAGGTCGGAAAAGGTTGAGAAAAGATGTTTCTTGCGGCCATAGCTCATAGGAAATGTAGCGAGAAACCAGCTATTAAGTCTAGTTAAAAAAAAAAAAAAAAAAAAAAAAAAAACGGACAGCTTGTGCCAGAAGGTTCTCAACTGCACTTCGAAGCCAACAGGTTTTCTTCTTTGTCTTCGGACAAGTCGTCGCCTTTGCTGGCTGGTGGCCGTTCGGCACCGAACCCGGACCCTTACCTTCACGAGACGAGATCGAGACCCACTGGGAAAGAAAGAAATCGAGTACTTTAAATCTCCCAAGGATTTTTTTTTTCTGGTTTTGAAAGGAATTAAAATGAACAAGTTCCGACATACAACTTTTTTTTCCTCACTGGGAATCTTTAACAAATGAACGTGTAAGAGTAAAGCTGCCGGAGAATGAATATGGTATAATCTATAAAGTATCTGAGGCGAACAAAACAATTTAGCTTTAGATGGAACAAAGCATCTAAGTGTGCCAAATATATAACAATATGCAATTAAAGGTTACTTTCGCTGTTGCGGGATAAGAGCTACCCTCAGCTGCTCATTATACATAGATAAAATTCTTTCCCAGACCTCAGAGCCATTACATAAACCCAATGTAACCCCACCTAACCTAACCCAATGTAACCTAACATAACGGAACTTAACCTAACCTAAGGTAAGGTAATGTAGCGTATCGTAGCGTAACCTAACCTAACCTAGCCTACTCTAACGTAATGTAACTTAACATCACCTAAACTGACCTGACTTAACCTAACTTAAACTAACCTAACCTAACCTAATCTAACCTAACCTAACCTAATCTAACTTAATGTAACTTAACATCACCTAAAATGACCTAACCTAACCTAATATAACCTAACCTAACCTAACCTAACCCAACCTAACCCAACCTAACCTAACGTAATGTAACCTAACATCACCTAAAATGACCTAACCTAACCTAACCTTACTTAACCTTACCCAACCTAACCTCACCCCACTCACTTCACCTAATCTACTCTAATCAAACCTAAACTAATCATAGTCTAATCCAACCTTCCTATACTCTCAAAATTAAACATGACACGCGGAACCACAGTAATATGATATTGCGGCAAAAAACGTGATTTTACTGGAAAGGGACCCAAAGACTTCAAAATCGGTCATATGTGGCCCACTGGGAAAGAATTCTATCTTTGCGTTCGTGATTCCCATTTGCGGCGGATTTCCCCACACTGGTAGATACCAACCCAGTCCTCAGTGTAGGTCCAATCCAGGCACCAAAACCAAAGAAAAAGGGGGAAGAAGGTACCAACATCCTCGCTTCTGTTGACAGGAACTCCGTTACTGGAAGAACCGAGTAGATCTGAGATCGAAGAAGGAAAAGGCCAGAAATGTGTCGAACTCGAGACGTGCCTGCACGCTTGACTGGTGCGACATTCGAACTCCTTGTCGCTCGAAGAAAGATCTCCGCTTCTGCCTTAGACTTCGACCAGAACCCTCCCGGCCCTCTTCCCTTCTTTTTTTCGGCGCTCGTCTTTCTTGGGAATTGATACAAAGAGAGTGGAAGCGTCGCAGTTGACGTCGAGACGTGATGGATGAAGCCGAAGGTTGACTTTGGCTAATGGTCCACTAATGAGGGACGAATTGCGCTAAACAAGAACACGACGGGTTAATGTTCTCTTGCGAGACCCGGCTAATGGACGACTGGCTGACTTCAGCGACACCGACGCCCCCGGCGCGACACGCGCTTCTGATGGTGGCGGTGCCGGTGGTGGTTTGGGTGGTTTGGGTGGTAGTGGTTTCAGTGGTTTAGATGGTCTGGGTGGTTTAGGTAGTTTTGGTGGTGGTGGTTTAGGTGGTTTGGGTGGTGGTTTAGTTGGTATGGAAGGTGGTGTTTGGTTGGTTTAGGTGGTTTGGGTGGTGGCGGTCTAAGTGGCTTGGGTGGTGGCTTAGGTGGTATGGGTGGTGGTGTTTGGGTGGTTTAGGTGGTTTGAGTGGTGGTGGTTTAGGTGGCTTGGGTAGTGGTTTAGGTGGTATGACTAGTGGTGTTTGGGTGGTTTAGGTGGTTTAGGTGGTTTGGGTGGTGGTGGTTTGAGTGGTGGTTTAGGTGGTTTGGGTGGTTGGTGGTGGTTTGGGTAGTGATGGTGCTGGTTTTGGTAGTGATGGTGATGGTGGTTTGTGTGGTGGTGATGGTGGTTTAGGTGGTGGTAGATTGTGTGGAAATGGTGATTTTGGTGGTGGTGGCTTAGGTGGTGGTTTTGGTGGTTGGTTTGGGTGGTGGTTTGGGTGGTGGTTTGGGTGGTTGCTGGTGGTTTGGTGGTGGTAGTGGTTTGGATGGTTGTTGGTGGTTTGGATGGTTGGTGGTGGTTTGGATGGTGGTGGTGGTTTGGATGGTTGTTGGTGGTTTGGATGGTTGGTGGTGAATTGGATGGTGGTGGTGGTTTGGGTAGTGGTGGTGGTTTGGGTAGTGGTGGTGATGGTGGTTTGGGTGGTGGTGGTGGTTTGGATGGTGATTTGGGTGGTGTTGGTATGGATGGTGGTCTGGTTGGCGATGGTGGTGACGATGATGAGAGGAGTGTGGTTGGATATTTTAGTCCCATGATGGTGATGGTGATATGAGTATGGTCTGAAATATTAACATTGTTGAGGTCAAAGTGGTGATGTGAGTGATATTAACATATTCTCTTTTTTATATACTTAGGATAACTATTTTATCAGAATCTTTGGTCTCTTGTTTATTTTATGTAATGATAATGACGATGATTATGATGGCTTCACGATAATAAGAACTTTTATCTGCTTTGTCCTTTCAAGTAATTTAATCGGATTTTGTCATCACAATTAGTTGTCTCAAAATGAAATTAAAAAAAAAAATGTAAAACTGCACCAAAACAGCACCATAAAGCAACGTAACAGGACTTCTGCTGAACCTGCCCACACTATAGGGTGCCATTTATATTAAGAAAAAAAATTATTCTTGGTAATTAAATCTGGATATCATAATCCTGCCTACACATTTTCAAGGTCAGTGCATTTCTCTTTTATTCGATGATTAACGCAACAGCAGTTATCTGAAATTTTGGTATGGGGAG
>NC_134797.1:54013808-54016308 GCF_046742065.1 Oratosquilla oratoria
GTTTTTTTGTTTTTGTTTTGTTTTTTGTTTTGTTTTGTTTTGTTTTTGTTTTGTTTTGTTTTGCTTCGTTTTGTTTTGTTTTGTTGCCTATATATATGTTTATTCGTCTATTGATTGATTTATTTATATCTTATTTATTTGAATATTTTTGAGGTGATAAATGAGGTTAGTGTAACTTTTTTTATTTCTTATTAATTTTAATTTATATATCTATTTTTTCATTTTTATTTTATTTCATTTTTTTATTCTCTTTATTTATTTATCTATTTGTTTATTTATTTATTCATTCTATTTTATTTGTTTATTTATCTTATTATATTTTGTTTTATTTTATTTTTTATCTATTTATTTATTCATTTTAATTTTATTTATTTACTTATTTTTATTTATTTATTTATTTATTTATTCACTTTCATTTTATTTATTTATTTATTTTTATTTATTTATTTATTCATGTATTCATTTATTTATTTTTATTTATTTTATTTTTGTTTTGTTTTTTTGCTTAAGATTTCATTGAGTTCAATGGTGTCTCGATGAATATCGTTCTGTCCTGAATCCGCCCCTCTGCTAAATAAAATCACATGTCATTATCCATAAAAAAGATATTATACAGTGGCAGTAAAAAGGTTTTAACCACCCATAGTCTTTATTCTGCACGTATAGTTTTTGACACTTCATTGATATATCTATTGTACAGTATTTTCAGTATTATAGGATTATTTATTTAGGAAATTTCATTGAATACTAAAAAAAAAAAAAAAAATCGTGGTGAACACCGAAAAGTGTCGAAAGACTTTTCACAGCATCTGTACACGTCACTGTATTGAAGGAGTTAAGGTCCGTATTTATGTAAACTCTGACATTCTCTGCCGGAATTTCTCCGAGACGTAATTTCTCCGCCAATATTATGTTTTCTGCTTTCACCAACGCGAGAGGCAGACTCTAGGCAGTGAGATGGTACAACTCGGTGTTCATCACCACATGTTTGAATATAACCCACTGTTGGAGAAACAAAGCAAAAGAAACAGACGATCTGTATATTTCGACCACAACTGTGGTCCTCTTCAGCGAGATAAGTACAGAGGTAAGATGACATTTTGGTTTCATGAATCATCACCACATCTTTAAATATAAACCACTGTCGTAGAAACAAAGCAAAAGAAACAGACGATCTGTATATTTCGACCACAACTGTGCTCCTCTTCAGCGAGATAAATACAGAGTTAAGATGACATTTTGGTTTCGTGAATCATCACCACATGTTCAAATATAACCCACTGTCGGAGAAACAAAGCAAAAGAAACAGACGATCTCTACATTTCGACCACAACTGTGGTCCTCTTCAGCGAAATAAGTACAGAGGTAAGATGACATTTTGGTTTCGTGAAGCATCACCACATATTAGCGATCAACCTGGTTTCAGTTAGTAAAAGATGAAGTCTTTGAGGGAAGTGTCTCTCGACCAATCAAGCTTTGCGGACTCCTTACATCGACTTGTATATTCAGGTGACCCCTTGATTAGGGGCTTGATAGGAAATGTTACTTTTTCTAAGCATTTAGTGATAGAAACATTATAATATACAAATCATCACATTCTGAGAGACGCAACTAGCTAGGATAAAATTTACATCTCTTTTAAAACACATTGTGTATTCGTGAATTATAAAAAAACGGAGCCATGACAGGGTAACGTGTTGAATTCCCCGACCTCCAAACCCTTTGGTAGGTTTCTGCAGACCCCTGGCTGAAGAACACAATTCTAGAAGCTCTATTGGTTTAGGCATCCCCCAAGAAGAATAAAATCATCTGGCGACGACTAGAACGAAGTAAATGAGAACCTTAGCCTAGCCACCAGTAAGCCTGTTTCTAAGTTTCCAAAGGGAACTTCAATCTTCAAAGAAACGTAGTCCTTAAAGACTTGCTGACTTTTGGAATAATCTTGTTTCCAAGGGGATATTTTTTCCTGTGCAGAGCCTTGTGAAGGGAATGAGAACCTTAGCCTAGCCATCAGTAAGACTGTTTCTAAGTTTCTAAAGGAAACTTCAATCTTCAAAGAAACTTAGTCCTTAATTAAAGACTTATTGACACTTAGAATAATCTTGTTTCCAAGGAGATATTTTTCCTGTGTAGAGACTTGTAGTGTCTAAAGAGAGTTTACCAGACTCTCTGAAAAGACCTGAGTATTACCCTACTATTGTATGAACATTAACTCGACCTGTAATATACCAGACTCGGGCAAATATATCTTGGTTTTTTAGGTAATTTTTTATGTGTAAAAATATACTACGAAACACATGCTTGCGTTGTACAGATAGTGTTCTCTCACCTGGGAATCCCTAAAACTAGGAAATATTTAGTACTTGGAGTAAAAGAAATAATATTAAGAAAATTCTGGATACTTGAATCGCTTTCATCGTGGAATACAGTACCTATGGAAGACGTCCCAGTCATAAGCTTTCTTTGATAGTCAAACGTCGATCACAGCCGTCTTAAAGAC
>NC_134797.1:54028808-54038808 GCF_046742065.1 Oratosquilla oratoria
CCTCAGTATGGAGTACCGGCTACGTTTTAAGAAACGGTTAGACAAATTTATGGATGGGGATGACAGGTGGTGATGGATATGGAGCTGCCTAGTTTAGGCCTTATGGTCTCTTGCAGTCCCCTTCATTCTTATGTTCATATGTTATGTATATCATATGCAATCGGTAGCTTAGTAGCACCCCTACGGAACAGTTACGCAGTACTGTCTTATGACTGGGTCATCGGGGGAAGCCATAGCTTGGCATCGCTCGGCATCGCTCGGCATCGCTCGGCATCGCTCGGCATCGCTCGGCATCGCTCGGCATCGCTCGGCATCGCTCGGCATCGCTTGGCATCGCGTGGCCGGGCTTGGCTCTCCATCGCATCGGACGGCAGCCTTATCTTACGACTGGGGCATCGGGGGAAGCTTAGCATCGCTCCGCATCGCTCGGCATCGTTCGGCATCGCTCGGCATCGCTTGGCATCGCGTGGCCAGGTTTCTCTTTCCATCGCATCGAGCCTTTGTGAGTTGAGCTCATTTTCCTTGATTCCCGGGTGAGATAATGACAATGGCCGCGGCCAGGTCGGGGCGCCTTCGCTAAGAAGAATTGGTCTTTCTTGCCGTACAATACTGGATTCCCGCCTCTTGTTCTTCGGCCTCCCTCCTCCTCCTCCTCCTCCTCCTCCTCCTCCTCCTCCTCCTCCTCCTCCTCCTCCTCCTCCTCCTCCTCCTCCTCCTCTTCTTCCTCTTCCTCTTCTTCCTCCTCTTCTTCCTCCTCCTTCCTCCTCCTCTTCTTCCTTTTTTTCTTCATCTTCTTCTTCATCCTCTTCTTCCTCCACTTTCTTTCTCTTCCTTCTTCCTCCTCCTCTTCTTCTTTTTCTTCCCTCTCTTCTTACTCCTCTTCGTACTCCTCCTCCTTCCTCCTCCTCCCCCTTCTCTTCCTTTTCTTCCTTTTCTTCCTCCTCCTTCGTCCTGTTCTTCCTCTTCCTCCTTCTTTACCTCTTCTTTTCCTCCTCCTGTTCTTCCCTTTCCTGTTCTTCCTCCTGTTCTTATCCCTCTTCTTCCTCCTCTTCCCCCCTCCTCTTACTTTCCTTCCTTCTCTTCGTGTTCTCTCTTCGTGCTGCCCCACCTCCTCCCCCTCTCCCTCCACCAGTTCCTCTATTCCTCCCACAATCCTTCTTTTCCTTCCCCAGTTCCTCTTCCTCTTCCTCCTCCTCCTCCTCCTCCTCCTCCTCTTCCTCCTCCTCCTCCTCCTCCTCTTCCTCCTCCTCCTCCTCCTCCTCTTCCTTCTCCTCCCCCTCTACCCCTTTCTGCTCCTCCTCATTCTTCCTTATCCGTCTACTTCCTTTCCTTCCCCTTAATATTCCCCTTTTCCATCCTTTCCCCCTACGCTTTCCCTCTCCCTTTCTCTCTTCTCTCCACTTCTCCCCTTCCTCTTCCCCTCCTCTTCCCCTCCTCTTCGCCTCCACCCTCCTCCGTCCCCTCCTTCTCCCTTTCAGTACCATTGCCTCCCTTCTCTTCCCCCATCCTCCCTATCTCTTCCCCTCCCTCCTTTTGCTCTTCCTCCCCCTACCCTCATCCCACCTTCCACTGTATTTACCTTTACACTTTCATACTTCTTTCCTGTCGCTCTCTCTCTCTCCCTCTCTCTCTCTCTCTCTCTCTCTCTCTCTCTCTCTCTCTCTCTCTCTCTCTCTCTCTCTCTCTCTCTCTCTCTCTCTCTCTCTATCTCTATCTCTATCTCTATCTCTCTACCTCCCTTTCCCTCTGTGTGTGCGTGTGTGTGTGTGTGTGTGTGTGTGTGTGTGTGTGTGTGTGTGTGTGTGTGTGTGTGTGTGTGTGTGTGTGTGTGTGTGTGTGTGTGTGTGTGTGTGTGTGTGTGTGTGTGTGTGTGTGTGTGTGTGTGTGTGTGTGTGTGTGTGTGTGTGTGTGTGTCTGTCTGTCTGTCTGTCTGTCTGTCTGTCTCCTTCCGTCTCCCTCACCTTCTCCACCACCTCCCCCAACATCTCCTGCTCCTCCTCAACCCTTGACCCTCTTTCTTTCAACTCAACTCAGCTCAACTCAACTCTGGTCCCTTTCAACTCTGGCTATCTTTCTTTCCCTCAACTTCCGGTATCAACTCCCACTGACCCTACAGCCCCATCACACGCCTCCCTCTCCTCACCCTTTCCTCTTCTTTTTCTCTCTTCTCTCTTCTCTCTTCTCTCTTCTCTCTTCTCTCTCTCTCTCTCTCTCTCTCTCTCTCTCTCTCTCTCTCTCTCTCTCTCTCTCTCTCTCTCTCTCTCTCTCTCTCTCTCTCTCTCTCTCTCTCTCGTTCTTTTTTCTCCCCTATCTCCTTTTCTCTCCTTTTATCTCCCTTTCTCTCCCTTTCCTTTCTATTCCTACATTTCCTTTTCCCTTTTTCTGCCTTTCCTTTTCCCACCTCTCCTTCCCCCCTCCTTTCCCTCTTGCTTTCCCTCTTCCTTTCCATCTCCCTTTTCCTCTCCCTTTCATTCTCCCCTTCCCTCTCCCTTTCCCTCTCTCTTTCCCTCTCCCTTTCTCCCTTTCTCCCTTTCTCTCTCTCTCTCTCTCTCTCTCTCTCTCTCTCTCTCTCTCTCTCTCTCTCTCTCTCTCTCTCTCTCTCTCTGTGTGTCCTTCTCTCTCTCTCTCTCTCTCTCTCTCTCTCTCCCTCTCCCTCTCCCTCTCCTCTCTCTCTCTCTCTCTCTCTCTCTCCTCTCTCTCTCTCTCTCTCTCTCTCTCTCTCTCTCTCTCTCTCTCTCTCTCTCTCTCTCTCTCTCTCTCTCTCTCTCTCTCTCTCTCTGTGTGTGTGTCTCTCTCTCTCTCTCTGTCTCTCTCTCCCTCTCCCTCTCTCTCTCCCTCTACCTCTCTCTCTCTCTCTCTCTCTCTCTCTCTCTCTCTCTCTCTCTCTCTCTCTCTCTCTCTCTCTCTCTCTCTCTCTCTCTCTTTTTTTTTTCCTTCCTCCCCATCACCACTTCTCTCCCATTTAATCGAACCCCTGCCCCACCTTACCCCATCCCACCCCACCCTTCCCACACCCCCACCCGACCCATCTCGGCCTGTCGGTACGTCGACACTGCCAACACGCACCGGACGTCAAAGTGAAAACCTGACTTCAATCTTTGAGGCTTTTAACTTACGATTTTCAATATTTCAACCTCCTCACTCCGGTGGCTCCATCAACAGACCTCACACTGCCTGTCGCCAGGCGATTTTATTCAGCTGAGAAGCGGACGTGGGGAGAAAATGGGGGACTCTCTTCGAGACCTGTTTTGCGTCAAGTCTGGTTACTGAGAGGAGGAGCCTCGTAGAATATTAACCCATGTAGGACCCTTGGAGGAGGCGTCTCCGAAGTGATGGGGTCAAGACAATCAGCCAGGGAGGGCGGGAGGCAGGTGTGGGAGATGTGGGAGGAAGGAAGGTGCCGGGGGCGGGGGTGGGGGGGGTGAGGAAGGGCAAAAGGGAAGGAGAAATGAAGGAAAGGAGGGAGGGAGGAAGTCTATGCTGGACTTCGTCTTGCCCACAAGAGAACCTCATTTTCGTGAATTTAGGTGGAGGGGGTGGACCTCCAACAGCTGAATGAAGTCTTCTGGGTTTGATGATGGCAAGGCGTTCCAGAGAAGAACAAGAACGCTGGAGTTGTTCGTAGGTTCTGTAGCCCATCCACCGCTGTGGTTCTTTGTCGTACGGGAACAGAATCATCTTGTGTTTGGTTGAGCAATGCTTATAAAGGTATCTCGTTGTGTTGGGATTGTTGTATGTGGATGCCCTGTTCCTGAAATGATTTTCCTTTCATCCATGCAAAGAATAATGAATAAATGAATAAGATTTAAATAGAAATAAATCTATGCAGTCATGTTTTTTTATGGATTTGGTTTTGGCTAAGAATTGATTATCTTTATTCAGCTGAAGAAGGGCACTGCAACCTGGAAGTGGGTCTCGGTCCATCACGCGGTCTTTCAGACAGGAGTCCACCCCCTGACCTGCATGTAAGAGCTCATTCTTCACCAGAACGAGATCATCCACATGTTGCGTCCACATGTTGAAGAGTTTAAATGAAGTTCTCATGGGGAACGAGTCCTTTACCACTCGCCATCAAGATTACGAATATTTGTTTCTTTGAGGATGTAGAACTGCATGCTTTCATGCAGTCTTTAGTGAGTCACAATTGTCTTGGACCTTTCTTGCTTTTACTATTGATCTGTTCATTTTCCACTCCTGCCTCAATTCATAAACCTTATGTAGGTCTTCCTGTAGTCGTCTACAATCCTTACTATTTTTCACTTTCCTCGGGGTTTAAGCCTATACCATTCATCATATAATTAAGTATATATCAGAAATATTACAGGTTCCAAGACTGAGCCCTGTGGTACTCCACAAGCCTCTTTTCTCCAGCGTAACTTCTAATCTCTTAACTCTGTTCTCGTACGTCTGTTAATTGAAAAGCCTTTTACCCATTCCATTAAACTTCTTGGCCTTTTGTGTCTTCTATATTCTATGTTAAATTTCGTGCAGCACCATGTCGAAAGCCTTTTTCAAATCCAAATATACACCATTCACCCAACATTCTCTTTAAAGGAGCACATTAACCACTCTTAAACAAAAACTTAGCAAGATTGTTACACACAAATTTCCCTTTCTAAATCGGAATTGACTGTCAGCTATTATTCTTTTCCCTTCCAAGTATTTTATCAGTTTTTACATTTTTCTCGTACCTTTTGGCTGTTGTATTGGTCAATGACACCAACCTGTGACTTAGAGGTTTCATTTTATTACCTCAAATAAATATTGGAACCACATTTAAAGATTTCCCGTCCAACGGCACCTTCTTTTCTTCCAGAAAATGTGCAGTTATTTTATATATATATATATATATATATATATATATATATATATATATATATATATATATATATATATCGATAATTTTTGTGACAGTTGCATGCAGGATACGAACCCGCTGTACTCGGCCATCCGTACAGCGGGTTCGAACCGTACAGCGGGTTCGAATCCCGCATGCAACTGTCACAAAAATTATTGGTTTTGATGTCGCTGCTATTAGCGAATTACTCTCATATATATATATATATATGTATATATATATATATATATATATGCACACATATATATATATATATATATATATATATACGATACATACAGTATACACACACACACACACACACACACACACACACACACACACACATATATATATATATATATATATATATATATATATATATATATATGGTTAAAAAATACAGCGACTTCTGTATTTATGATCTTGTTGATACACTCTACTTTGTGAACTGCAGATTTATGCGTAGAGTTGGGCACAGAAATACTACTGCCAAAAGGCATAGTAAAACACAGTGGAGCGTTCTTAATGTATTCACGACGTTTCGTACACTTTGCATATTTTCGAGTGATATTGATTACAATAAAAAAGACATGTATATATATTGAAAGAATGGGGTTCATTTTTCGGGGTGAGGTCACGCAAAAATTATCAAGGGGAGGAATGGTGGTGGAACTCCGTGGGATGGTGGAACTCTGTGGGATGGTGGAACTCCGTGAGGAGGTAAAATTCCCCACAGTGGTGGACTTCATAGACGGAATTATGGCAAGATCTCTAGATTGCAGATTTTATTTTGGAGACTTTTCTTAATAAGAATTGCCTCGAGAATTTGCAAGCGCTTGCTATCCTGTTCTTGTCCAATAATATTTGTGTTTATTCCCTTGTTAGAGTGGTGTTGTGGCATTTGATAGTGTGAGTTTTCGTGTGCCATTTTGGAGGTGGAGAGTGATTCTTCTACTAAGTGTTGTTGTCGTGTATCTTATGTTTGAGAAGGGTAGGGACGTGTGTGTGTGTGTGTGTGTGTGTGTGTGTGTGTGTGTGTGTGCGTGCGTGCGTGCGTGCGTGCGTGCGTGTGTGTGTGTGTGTGTGCATGTGCGTGCGTGTGTGCGTGTGTATATGTATGTGTATGCGTGTGCGTGTGCGTGTGTGTGTGTGTGTGTGTGTGTGTGTGTGTGTGTGTGTGTGTGTGTGTGTGTGTGTGCGTTTGTGTGTGTTTGTGTGCGTGTGTGTGTAAATACAGATATTATAAAGAAAAGTGTAACTAAATCTTTTTTTTCGGAATACTGGAACTTTCTTGCAGTTTGTCCGAATTTTGTTACAGGAAATGAAATGGTGAATCTGAGCAGCAGGAGACTTTTTTCCATAACAAGCCAGGCTGATAAAAGGTCTTATTGAAAAAAAAAAATGAAGATAAATCTGTAGGAGGCTTTGACGTAGGCATCAGGTAGCCATCTGAATGGCAAGGACTTATGATGATGATGATGATGATGATGATGATGATGATGATGATGATGATGATGATGATGATGATGATGATGATGATGATGATGATGATGATGATGAATGTGGTGATGGTGGTGGTAGCGGCGGCGGCGGTGGTGATGAAGATGAGGAGGAGGAGGGGGAGGAGGAAGAGGAAGAGGAGGAAAATGAGGAGAAAGAGGAGGAGGAGCAAAAGGAGGAGGAGGAAGAGGAGGAATAGGAGGAGGAGGAGGTAGGGCAATGAATATAATAACGGTAGTGGTGATGACGAGCATAATGGAGAGGATGACAGAAAATGTAATGATGATAATGAGGAATGATGGCGATGATGACAGTGGTGATGACGATGGTGACAGATGTGGAAGTGAAGATAACGATCGTGATGGTGATAGTAATGATGATGACGTCCGCAGCCTCAGCCGCAGCCGCAGCCGCCACCACCACGGGGCGGTAGCCGCCTCTGATCCGCAATTGCTTCCGCGTAAGGACGCAAATGAAGACGCGGAGGAGGGCAGATAAGATAAGAGGAAATTGGAAGAAAAAGAAATTAAATTAATCTGAAACATCTAAATGAGGAAGATGGCGTCGAGGTGAAGCTTTTGGTAAAGGAAGAGGAGAGAAGGAAGAGGTTTAGAGAGAGAAAGAGAGAGAGAGAGAGAGAGAGAGAGAGAGAGAGAGAGAGAGAGAGAGAGAGAGAGAGAGAGAGAGAGAGAGGGTGGGAAAGAGAGGGAGAGAGAGAGAGAGAGAAGGAAGAGGTTGAGAGAGAGAGAGAGAGAGAGAGAGAGAGAGAGAGAGAGAGAGAGAGAGAGAGAGAGAGAGAGAGAGAGAGAGAGAGAGAGAGAGAGAGAGGAAGGGAGAGAGGTGTGAAGCCAGAAGGAGGGAAGGAAGGAGGGAGGAATGAAGGGAAACGGAGGAGGGAGAGAGAGGCTGAGAGGGAAAGGGAGGAGGGAAAGAGATATTGAGAGGGAAAGGGAGGAGGGAGAGAGAGGCTGAGAAGAAATAGGAGGAGGGAGAGAGAGGCTGAGATGGAAAGGGAGGAGAGAGAGAGAAGATAAGAGGGAAAGGAAGAAGGGAGAGAGAGGCTGAGAGGGAAAGGGAGGAGGGAGAGAGAGGCTGAGAGGGAAAGGGAGGAGGGAGAGAGAGGCTGAGAGGGAAAGGGAGGAGGGAGAGAGAGAGGCTGAGAGGGAAAGGGAGGAGGGAGAGAGAGGCTGAGAGGGAAAGGGAGGAGGGAGAGAGAGGCTGAGAGGGAAAGGGGAGAGAGAGAGAGAGAGGCTGTGATAAAAAGGGAGGAGGGAGAGAGCGGCTGAGGGGGAAGGGAGGAGGGAGAGAGAGAGGCTGAGAGGGAATGGGGGGCGAGAGAAAAGGTAAGGAAGGGTTAGGGAAAGGCATTTGGTAGAGAAATTGGGTAAGTAGCGAGTGACTGGAACGAGAGAGAGAAAGAAAGAAAGAAAGGAAGAGAGAGATTGGACAGAGAAAGAGAGTAAAGAGGGAGTGACTGGGAGGACAGAGAGAGGAAGGGATTGGTTTGGAGTGCTGGTGAGGAGTGAAGGCGGGTTGATGATTGTGGAGTTTACAAATCAAACGTGGATTTGGGTGAGGAAGTATAAGATTGCTTCTGCACGAGTTCACCTCTTCATTTCATTCTTTTGTCTCATCTGGTGGGGAATTGTCATAATTTCACTTGTTAGCGTGTATAAACATATTACAAGGAAGCCAGGATGATGGGTATCGTTGGAAAATAATGAGAGTATTATCATAATTATTTCTTCTTCTTTTTTGTGTGTAATGTATTTTCTAGAACACAGAAAGTATCATTGTTCTTTTATGAATGTACTTGAATAAAGACGAACTGGTGATAACGTCAGGGTATAGACACTTCGAACGCGCCATAAGTGGTAGTGTTTACCAATGTTGGTTGTGTATAAAAAAAAAATTTTTTTTTTTTTTAATGAACAGAGTCGCCCCGTGCCAAAAATGAAATAAAATAAAATAAAAGTTTCCTGTAATTAACCAAATTCTTTAGAGCTCCTCAGAATGATTTCCTTCCCCTCCACCGTATCCGGTACATAAGCATGCTGTCTCTCATTTTCTCAAGGACCAATTCAAGACTGATTACAGTCGCGAAGCATCCACCAAGTACCGCTAGTTTTCGGTTTTCTATCCCAATTTTCGAAACTGTGAAATTGTAACCATTGTGGGGGTTCATGAACCCCAAGCTGAGAATCAGATAAAAAAAAAAAAATAATAATAATAGTAATTATAGTAATCTTTAAACCATGATGATGTGTTGGAATTCTCAAGGCTGAATAGAATTGTCTTACATTAATACGAAGAAAATCATTTAAGTGGGGAAATGGTTCAAATTACGATTTTTAAGATATACTTTTGGTATTACACTTTTTTTTTTTAAATAAAGCATATGTAGAATTACTACAATTTGCTAAACTGAAGAAAAAATGTGATACATAGGTATTCTCTAGTTTATTTTATTCTAGTATATTGTATATCTAATAATTCATACATTCATTTGGTTATCATATATATATATATATATATATATATATATATATATATATATATATATATTTCTTTTTGATATATATATATTAATATATATATATATATATATATATATATATATATATATATATATATATATACATGCAAAGTAGATCACTTGGAAAAAGAAACTAACGAAGCAGAGCGTTTTCGTATATTACATCCAGTAAAAAAACTACTGTATGCACTGAAGATGTAATATACGAAAGCGCTCTGTTTAGTTATTTTATTTTTACAACTAGTCTACTTTGCATAAGTGAACACACGTACTCATGTTGTTATTAGCATATATATATATATATATATATATATATATATATATATGTATGTATATATATATATGCATGTATATGTATATGTATTATATATATATACATTATATATATATATATATATATATGTATGTATATATATATATATGCATGTATATGTATATGTATTATATATATATACATTATATATATATATATATATATATGTATGTATATATATATATGCATGTATATGTATATGTATTATATATATATATATACAATATATATGTATATGTATTATATATATATATATATATATATATATTTGTACATTTGTCTGTGTGCGTATATGTATGTATATATCTGTATATTTTTTTCTCATTTATCTTATTTATTACTTAATTCATTCGTTTTGTTTATTAATTAATTTATTTATTAATTTATTTATTCATTTATTTATTTACTTATTTATCTGTTTATTTAGTTATTTAGTTATTTAGTTATTTATTTATCTATTTGTATATTTGTGGGTTTTGGTAAGTGTGTATGGGCCTGGTAGTGAGAAGAGCGTAGAGGAAAGGGAGGCTTTTTGGGTAGATATAAATGAGTGCATAGAGGGATTAGGGTGAAATGTCAATGTAATTATATTGGGAGACGTTAATGCTAGGGTAGGAAACGAACCAATTGACGGAGTGATTGGGAAGTATGGAGTTCCAGGTAAAAATCGTAGTGGAGAATTGATGGTGGAGATGTGTCTTGAAAGAGAGTTGATGATAGCAAATGCAGTGTTTAGGAAGAAACTCAAGCATAAGTACACATGGGAGGGGGTGGTGGATGGAATAGTAGCAGGTAGAGCGTTAATGGACTA
>NC_134797.1:54043808-54048808 GCF_046742065.1 Oratosquilla oratoria
GACATGAACAGTATAAGCATAACGAGGACGGTCTAATATCTATATAAGCTTGTTACCGACATATTAGCTTTGGCAATCAGCCGAGACTGTTCGTTAGATAATGAATGTAATTATACATGTGTGCATGCATCTGTGCTTGTGAGTCTTATTTGTAAATACGCCTTTGTCTATATGTTTAGGTGTAAGCTCATGTGTGTGTTACGGACGTGATATTACACAGGCTGCATACGTCATTTAACATTTTTACTATTATAGTCATTATGGATTATTATAAAAATTGTTACAGATAGCTTTACTGATAGTGTTATTTTGTTCCAGGGTACAAAACAATAAACAAGGAAATAAATTCGATGATTATAATAGTAAATTAGCAATAATATGAAGGTTAATTTGTTTGTGTCACAACCTATATTCACAATACTTGAATGTGATTTTTTACATGCGTGATCACAATCACATATTTACATATATCGTGTGAACCTCTGTTGGTAATAATGTGTGTGTGTGTGTGTGTGTGTGTGTGTGTGTGTGTGTGTGTGTGTGTGTGTGTGTGTGTGTGTGTGTGTGTGTGTGTGCGTGCGTGTGTGTGTGTGTGCGTGCGTGTGTGTGTGTGTGTGTGTGCGTGTGTGTGTGTGTGTGTATGTGTGTGTGTGCGCGTGTATGTGTATGTGTATGTGTGTGTGTGTGCGTGTGCGTGTGCGTGTGCGTGTGTGTGTGTGTATGTGTGTGTGTGTGTGTGTGTGTGTGTGTGTGTGTACACGCGCGTGTGTGTGTGTGTGTTCGCACGTGTGTCTTTACATTATTCTATTTATCAAATGTAGTATACAGGAAATGAGCTATGCTCATGGGGTTCTGTCTCTTGTTCTCTAATCATCATATCTTTGTGTGTGTGCGTGTGTATGTGTGTGCATGTGTGCGTGTGTGTGTGTGTGTGTGTTTGCATATGTGTGGGGCCTATGTATGTGTGTGGCGCCTGTGTGTGTGGTCTTTTTGGGAACGAGATTACGTGCCTCTGGACAGGGGGAAAGTAGGTTGTGGTCGATAAATATTGCTTATTGATTATAAAAGTCTAATCGACATTCCATAGATTACACAGTCTGTCATTCCTCAGGACTGACCTATATATTTCATCGGTTCATCTGTCTCGTATTGATCGACGTTTCGAATCGTCGTTTGGAACTGATGTTTCGAACTTCGTCTTCGAAATGACGTTTCGAATCTGCTTTTGACTGATGTTTCAAACTGCCGTTTAGAACTTCCGTTTCGAATCATCGTTGCGAACCATCGTTTTAGTCGCCGCTTCGAGACTCTGATACAAACCGGGACTTCGAAACCGATACCCGAACCAACGCTTCGGAACAAGGCTTCGAAACCGCTTCAGTGCGATTTATGGGTTCATTAGTCGTAATGATCAGGAATTATAGCGACATAAATACAACATAATGGATCATCAATACTCAACTCCGTATCGAACTCAGAGCACTAAAACACTGCACTGATTCAATTAGGAGAGCAGTTAAGTCTTATTAGTGCCTCGAAACTGGTTCGGTGCGTCTTGTTCCCATGTGGGTTTTGGTTCCTGCTTCTGGTTCGAAAACATGGCTCGAAACACCTTCGCGACAGGTTGAATGAAATCGCCTGCCGACAGGCAGAATAAATGAAAAGTATCATAAGGCACGCAAGGGGGTATAACATTATCAGAACAGTGACATATCTTGTGTGTGTGTGTGTGTGTGTGTGTGTGTGTGTGTGTGTGTGTGTGTGTGTGTGTGTGTGTGTGTGTGTGTGTGTGTGTGTGTGTGTGTGATTCACCATGGTCTTTGGATCACGTGTTGGACTCGAGATCAACAGCTATTTCCATCCCGAAAGAGAGCTCAGAGCTTATATATGACCGATCTATGGGTTATGCTGTGACCTTACACGCATACACACACCCAACTCCCCGCCCACGAGAGTTGGAGTAACGACTCGAAGCGCAGCGATACTGAAATAATTTCAGCCCTGGGCAGGATTCGAACCAGGTACCGCCGGTACCGCCATACTGACAGTCTGGGACTCTACCAACCGCGCCACCGAGTCGTGTAATGATCAGTGTGTGTGTGTGTGTGTGTGTGTGTGTGTGTGTGTGTGTGTGTGTGTGTGTGTGTGTGTGTGTGTGTGTGTGTGTGTGTGTGTGTGTGTGTGTGTGTGTGTGTACGTACCGCAAACAGATTCAAACTCCTTAATAACTACATTTCATTAAGAGGTTACTCAAACGATAAAGGACAGAGGAAAGGAAAGGTTAAGGAAGAAGAGGGGTGAAGTGGGTTTAAGGACGAAGATGAGGAGGAAGAGAGGAAGAAGAATGGAGAGTAAAGGGAAGAGGATAAGAGAGAGGATAAGGGAGAGGATGAAGGAGACGTGGAAATATAATAATTGAAGAAACCGAAAGACAGAAAGGGATGGAGCAGGAAAGAATAATGAATTGGAAAGAATTTGGAAGAAGATAAAGATGAGGAAGAAGAGGAAGAACAGGAATAGAATGTCTGAGGTAGAGAAGTAGGAAGAGAAAGAAGAGGGAAATAGATAGAGAGGAGATGGGGAAGAAATGCAATATAAAATTGGAAATAAGGACAGAGGGAAGGAAGGTAACAATCGAGGAAGATTAGATAAATGCGAGATGATGATAATGATGATGATATGGTTTAACGTCACAACACCCCCCCCCCCTATCGGAAGGCTAAGACGGTGCCCCTCACAAAGGACTTTGTAGCATGGAATTTAATTAACCATGCCCTTGGTGCAACTTCGCCGGTGGCAGGATTCGAACCGCCATCCCCTCGACCTTCGCCGCAAGTAACGACAACCTAACCCGCTCAGCTAGAGAGCTTCCTTCCGAGATATAAAGAAAAAAATAAAATTAAGGTAGAAAAACTGGAAGAGTGGTTAGAGGAAAAAGAGGAAAAAAGAGGAAAAATAGGAAAAAGAGGAGAAAGAGGGAGTGTTGGTGGGAAGACGAAGACGAAAGGAGTTAAACGCCAGGTCAGTGGGAGTACCTGTACCCACAAGGGATACGAAAACTTGAACACTGGGAGTGTACGAGACATGATAGCCAGTGCAATGGTACTCTATATTTACAATGAGAAAGTAAAGCAAGGTTTGTATTACTAATCCTTTTGGTACATTTGCATTGTATTTGTACTGGATGGGGGTACGAGACATGATGGCCAGAAATGGTACTGTATATTTACCATGAAAAAGCAAAGCAAGGTTTTTATCACTAATCCTTTTCGTACGTTTGCATTGTATTTGTATTTGATGGGGGTACGAGACATGAAGGCCAGTGCATGGTACTGTATATTTACAATGAGAAAGCAAAACAAGGTTTGTATCACTAATCCTTTTCCTATGCTTGCACTGTATTTGTATTGGATGGGGGCACGAGAAATTCTACTGAATTATCAAAAGGGTACGGACACCGAAAGAGGTTAAAAATCGTTCCTCTAGAGCCGTGGTTCTCAAAATTTTCCATCAAACGGAATCCTTTCACATTTGCTGGAACTCGGCGGAAGAACCCCCAATGACCCTTCGGAGGAACCCCCAATAACCCCGTCACCAAATATAGATGGAACTCTCCCCAATACACACACACACACACATACACACACACACACACACACACACACACACACACACACACACACACACACACACACACACACACACACACACAAACACACACACACACACGACAAAATGAAAATGCAAAAGATTTCATTACTAACATTTCATTTTATTCATTCCTGTTCAAATAAATATTTTTTTTTTCTTTTCTTTTCTTTCTTTTTTTTTTTTGCCACGGAACCCTTGAAAGGTCTTTACGGAACCTGGGGTTCCGCGGAACACAGTTTATAGAGAAAAACCGTAAACTGGTGTGTGGAATGAAGAAAAGAAGAAAACATGGACTAAATGAGGATAATGTAAAGAAGAAAATGTGGAAGAATCTGAATGAGGACGAACAACAACGGAAAATCGAAAGAAAGAGTACAACGAAGATTAACGAGCTTGGCTAACCACGAGCTTTCTACGAGTAGAGTGGGAGGGAAAGGGAGAGTGGAAATTGAGGAGTGGGAGGAGCAAGGAGAGGAGGAGAGGGAGGAAGAGTAGGAAGTGAAGAGGAGGAGGGGGAGGACGAGGAGGAAGAGTAGGAAGTGAAGAGTGGGAAGGCAGGGAGAGGAGGAGAGGGAGGAAGAGTAGGAAGTGGGGAGGAGGAGAAGGAGGGGGAGGACGAGGAGGAAGAGTAGGAAGTGAAGAGTGGGAGGAGCAGGGAGAGGAGGAGAGGGAGGAAGAGTAGGAAGTGAGGAGGAGGAGAAGGAGGGGGAGGACGAGGGGGAAGAGTAAGAAGAGAGGAGGAGGAGGGGGAGGACGAGGAGGAAGAGTAGGAAGTGAAGAGTGGGAGGAGCAGGGAGAGGAGGAGAGGGAGGAAGAGTAGGAAGTGAGGAGGAGGAGAAGGAAGGGGAGGACGAGGAGGAAAAGTAAGAAGAGAGGAGGAGGGGGAGGACGAGGAGGAAAAGTAGGAAGCGAGGAGTGGGAGGAACAAAGAGAGGAAGAGTGGGAGGAAGAATAAGGAGGAGGAGGAGGAGGAAGAAGAGGGGGAAGAGCAGGAAGAGCAAGAAGAGGAGGAGGGGAAGGAGGAAGGAGAGGAAGAGTGGGAGGAAGAGTAAGGAGTAAGGAGGAGGAAGAGGAGGAGGGGGAAGAGGAGGAGTGGGAGGAGGAAAGAGGGGAGGAAGGAGAGGAGGAAGAGTAAGGGTGGGGAATGGGGGTGAACAAAACGAATTTGACATGGGGAAGGCTCTTAATTATCTCTTATGTTTATTTGGGTGAGGATAATTGCAACCTTAATCAACGCCACAGCTCTGGACTCGGAGTTCCTCAGGGGCGAGGCGAGGCTAACCGAAGTAGTTTTTTTTTTTTCCCCGAGGTCTTCAAAAAAAAAAAAAAAAAAAAAAAATTAAGGACCA
>NC_134797.1:54053808-54058808 GCF_046742065.1 Oratosquilla oratoria
AATATATCAACTATTGACTTATTCAGTGCAGTATAAGTTCATATAAATTTTTATAGTGAAATAAGAAACTATTTTTAAGGCACTGTTATGCTTTGAAATGCCAATTTTAGCCGGACTTAACAGGTATTATTGTATGAGTTTTTTTTTTTTTTTTTAACTTTTAAAAATATATAAAAATTCTATTTTTTTAATCAGATTTATTTGATTTAAATAGGTTTTTTTTATAGATTTTAGTTATTGTGGGATTGCTATCTGATATGCGATCTGATTGCTAAAGGACATTTTTAGTATATCAATATAAGGAGCAGTGTTATATAGACTTGCCACAACTATACAAGGAACGGTATAAGCCGTGTGTGAGGACGGTATGCTCAGATTCACTCGATTCCTCCAAGAGTTTTCTCATCTTGGTGACATTTGCTGCATTGTCTGTCACAACACTTCCAATGTGACAACCAAATCTTGTTCAACCTTCTTGATCGAATTTTGTACAATTTGTAGAAGATATTCAGCAGTGTGAGGTTTTCTTGATGTGTCTATTGTGTCAACTAAATCAATCTGACCAGTGGATGTTGTTAGAGTGACACATACGAGTATTATGGGCTCATTATGGATGTTAGACCACCCATCAATTGAAAGACATACAGTTTCATTATTCAGGTCATCTGCACACTTTTTATGTTCCTTTTCATACACAAGATCCAAGTACTTATCAGCAATATCTCTTCTGGATGTAAAAATATAACCTGGCCTCAGGTTCTGAACCATCTTGAGAAACTGAGGATGCTCAACAAGATGAAATGGTGAATTTGTTGCAATTGTAATTCTTGCAACTTCTTTGTCGAGATTTTCCTTTTGAGAGGCTGAAGTTTTTATGATAAATCTGTCCAGAGATGTTGATGACTTTCTTTTAGATGAAAATTATTTAGCAGAAGTGGCGCCTGCGGAGGAGTCTGATAGTGACCTTTTTAATGGTGGAGTCAGGTTTACAGATAATTCAAATGGAGCCGATGATGAAGGGATTGAAGCTGTTGATACAGATCCTGAAATGGAAACAAAATTTTATCATATTGCATAATTTATAAATGAATAAATAAATGAATGAATACAGTGTTATTTAGGCTACTTTTGAGTACAGTAGTTATTTTTTTAGATAATGATCATATTCACACAAACCACTAAATTATTTCGAAATAATTAACAGGATATGAAATAGGTGGGCTTGGAATTCAGCCCACACAGGATTCAGTCCGCTTTTAAATTCACTAAAAATAATGGGTTAGTTGGGTTAGGTTAGGCTAAATCCCTTTGGGCTGAATCCCATGTGGGCTGAATTCCAATGGAACCTATGAAATATATTACACAATGTTGAATGAAATGAATAGCAATCATCTAGGCCCCAAAGTTGAGTGGATACAGTATATCATAGTGATATAGTCATTACCCAAATTTCGAAGTAATGAAGTTGAAGTATCTTCTCTTTAGGCCTTCACATTTTTATTGCACATGCTCTCCATTGTTCACCAAATTTATATAGTTGCGTATGAAAAGGGAGAAATACACACAATATAAGTAAAATTATTTACCTGGGTCATCAATTTCTGTTTCTGTATGCTGTGGCTGACATTGACATTTATTTCTGTGAGATTTTAATCTTGACACAATGCCCTGTATTTCCTGGCTGCAGTCTTTGCATTTAGCTCGGTACCCTTTGCTAGAAATTGTTGGTAGTTTTTCAGAATAATTCCACACAGGATCATTTTTTCTGCCTGAAGGAACCACTCTGTCAGGTCCAGAAGACATCCTTCCTGGTTGATTCCAAAGCAGGGACTGACTCAGTGAGAAGCTGCTTACCTAGAACAAGTTTCAACAAGAATCTTGTTGAAACTTGTTTTGGGCTGCACAGTGATATATACTACATGTAGGCTTATACCGTTCCTTGTATACATGTGGCAAGTCTATATAACACTGCTCCTTATATTGATATGCTAAAAATGTCCTTTAGCAATCAGATCGCATATCAGATAGCAATCCCACAATATTTAAAATCTATAAAAAAAAATCTATCTAAATCAAATAAATCTGATTTAAATAAAAAAAAGTATATATATTTTCTATACTTTCAAAATGATAAAAAAAAAATCGCCAACCCTGGTGTCCACTAACCTCATACAATAATACCTGTTAAGTCCGGCTAAAATTGGTATTTCAAAGCATAACAGTGCCTTAAAAATAGTTTCTTATTTCACTATAAAAGTTTGTATTAACTTATACTGCATTGAATAAGTCAATAGTTGATATATTTGTCCTATATACAATGTTAGGTTTCTAGTTTTGATATATTTGTCCAATATAAAATGTTAGGTTACAAAGAAAGCAATGGCCTCCGCTAGCGGACCCAGGGATCTGGGTGCGCACGTCCTGTGTAATAGTTGTCCTTGGTATATGTATATATATATAATATATATATATATATATATATAATATATATATATATATATATATATATATATAAAATATATATATATTTATATAATGTATATATACATATAATATATATTTATATGTATGTATACTATATACATATATATGTTATATATATGTATGTAATATATAATATACATATATATATGTATATATATATATATGTATATATATATATATATATATATATGCCATATATATATATGTACATATAGTATATATTTATATGTACATATATATAATATATATATATGTATATGTACATCTATATATATATAATATATATGTATGTACATGTATATATATATGTATATGTACATATATATATATATATATATATATATATAAATATATATATATATAAATATATATATATATATATGAAGACTTAGACGTCAGGAATATAGTGTTCTCGCTCTAACACCGCGTTTCTCTACCACCTTTTCCACTCATATATGCATATGTATATACACACACACACACACACATATATATATATGTATAATATATATATAAATAATATATATGTATATATATATATATAATAATATATATATATATATATGTGTATATAATTGTATATGTATATGTATATATAAATATATGTATATATATATATGTATATGTATAAGTATAATTATATACATATGTATATATATATATGTATATATGTATATATATATATATATATATATATGTATACATATATATATGTATATGTCTATATATATATATATATGTATATATATATATGAATATGATACATATATGTATATATATATATATATATATATATATATGTATACATATATGTATATGTATATATATATATATATATATATAATGTATACATATATGTATATACATGTATATACACACAATTATATACATATATATATATATATATATATATATATATATGTATATATATGAAAACGTCAGGAATATTGTATATTAATATAATATATGTATGTATAAACACACATATATATATATATATAAATATATATAATAAAAATATATATATAATATTATGGGAAAGGTGGAGGGGGAAACACGGGTCTTTTTCTGATTATGGAGTTTATTCCTGACCGGTTTCGCTTACAATAGCTTCTTCAGAGGAGTGTTTACTCTGGGTCGAAGTTGGCGGTGTATATAGTGAGTCAGGCCCACGTTCCCTCCTTGTGGGAATGGTTGGTGGCTGTTTCCAGTACATGTCAAACAGCACCGGTACAATATGATACAATAATAGTAATATAATAATAATACAACACAACACGATCTATGATACAATATACAATATAAATTATAATATACGATATAATATACCAAATCATATCATGGTATATCACATAATAATACAACATAATAATTAGCATCGATACATAATCAATAATAATAAGAATAAATATTAAAAAAAATGTCATCGTGATATTTTGTCACCGTGTTATGTCTGAGTTGTCCTGGGCGTCTTTCATTCCGTCCACTCCATTTCTCCCATCTCCCGGCCCCTGCGGTGAAATGGAGTGGACGGAATTAAAGACGCCCAGGACAACTCAGACATAACACGGTGAAAAAAAATCACGGTGACAATTATTTTCATATTTATTCTTATTATTATTGATTAATGTATCGATGCTAATTATTATGTTGTATTATAATGTGGATATACCATGATATTGATTTGGTATATTATATTGTATATTATAATTTATTTTGTATATTGTATCATAGATCGTGTTGTGTTGTATTAATTATTATATTACTATTATTGTATCATATTGTACCGGTGCTGTTTGACATGTACTGGAACCAGCCACCAACCATTCCACAAGGAGGGAACGTGGGCCCTGACTCACTATATACACCGCCAACTTCGACCCAGAGTAACACTCCTCTGAAGAAGCTATTGTAAGCGAAACCGGTCAGGAATAACCTCGATAATCAGATAAAGACCCGTGTTTCCCCCTCCACCTTTCCCATAATTTGTCCCAATGTCTCTACATATATATATATAATATATATATATATATATATATAAAATACATATATATATGTATATATATATATATTTGTATATGTAATATGTATATATATATTTGTATATGTATATGTATATATACAGTATATGTATATATATATATATATATATATATATATATATACATATACATATATATGTATATGTATATATATATATATATATATGTATATGTTTATGTATATATAAATATGTATGTATATATATATATATATATACATACATACATACATACATACATACATACATATACCAAAGGCTTTTCCCGCTTACATGGGGGGGAGCCACAAAGAAAAAAGGCATAGAAACCACACCCACCCATTCCATTTTCTATATATTCCACTCCCTCCACCCTCCTCCCTCCCTCTTATATTGGCACCTCCTGGATGACGGGTCATCCCTTCATCCTGTCCACTGTTCTGGGTCAGAAGCACTGTCACAAGACACAGCACATCCACACCAAGGCCGCTTCATA
>NC_134797.1:54063808-54078808 GCF_046742065.1 Oratosquilla oratoria
CAAGAAATGAAGAATAACCACCAAACTGCATGGTTAAATTAAAACCAAAAATTAAAACGCCTAATTGGCCTTCTGTCTTGGGAAGGGATTCCCTCAGCTGAATAAAAAACCAAAAAGGCCTTCAAAGTCGTTGAAAGCAACAAAGGAGTAAATATGTTTAACTGGGACTGCGAAAAGATTGCTGCACAATAAAAGAAAGTCATTGTCAGGAATCAGGGGGTCAGTCTGCTCAATGCTGAGGTTAGGGGGTCTATAGGGTACAGACAAGTGCTCACAGCCTTAATTAAAAAATGGACAAATGCTCACACCCTAAAATCTCACACACCCTGATGGCATTCTTATCTAAATCTACATGATTTTTGTGGGATTATGATTTTATTTTCATTAAGATTTTTTTTTATTCTGATTTTAATTTGGTTTCCTTTTAATTACTGGACTGTTTTCTTTGAAATTCAAGGTAAGATAGAATAGAATACGAGTAGTTTTGACTGAGTAGTTTTGAAAAATATTACAATTTTTTGAGGATCTTATGTGAGATAGTGTGCATTAATTGGCATTTAACAGAAAACTTTTGATTAAAGATAATGATAACAGTTTATTTTGGGGGTAATATTTCCTTTGAAGGATTCCTAATTGATTTGATTTTATCAAAGAAATGTTTTTCTTAATTTGTTTCAAGTTTGAGGGACCCCTGATTGGGTTTTGATGGTTTTATCAAGTTTTTATAGCAAAGTTTATCTAAAAACTTCTTAAGTATTACAGTTTACATTTTAGAGAGTTGTAAAGCTTTACATATTCATTTGAGCTTTATAGATGATATATTTTTATGATTTATAACAACAAAATTGCACTTTATAAAACTAATTAACCTTTTACATACGTTCTTACCTACATATTATTCACACTTCTTCATCCAGTATCATATAAAAAAGGTCAGTATCTACCATTTCAGTTTATTCCAAGACTGAGAAGTATAGGCCTACATGATCATATTACCATAAAGACAAATAGGGGTGGAGTCAATTTGTGTTACAATGGTTACATGTATGTTAAAAAATAAAAGAAAAGATTATGTAAGATGGCAATATGTTAAACAGTGGAGTGAAGGCTGTAAAGGAGGCCTGACCATCGATTTCACAGTAAGTATGAGAGCCATGATATTCTACTTTTTCAAAAAGTTATCTCCTCGTAGTTTTTGGTAGCTATACAGATTTTCATTTATATTTAGCATTTTAATTAGTAATGTGATAAATGTAAATTTGCCTAGCCCTAATCTAGATCCTTAGCCACCAAAAACAAACTATAGGACTTTATGTACGGGGATGCACAAAAGATTGAAACTTTGTCTTCAACTATTATTGAATCGTCACCAACCCGAACCAATGAAATTCATTAATTAATTGAATTAATAAGTGAATATTTCTCTTTAATATTTTAGTAATTGACGGCATCTCCGCTTTTTGGCCATTGCCTTGCAAATATAAAGAGAAACCTTCTTCCCTTGCGAGCCAAGAGCTCCCGGCCAGAATCTCAATCGGGTGAACTCCATTTGTAGAGAAAGCATACCAAGGCGAGAGGTCTTCCAGAACCTTTGGACAGGATTACGATCTCATCAGTCTTTGTTGGAGGGAGTTTCCAAAGAGGAAAATGAAAAGGAGGAGAGAAAAATGTGTCCGGAGAGGGGGGGGGGGTGGAGTTCTGGAATGCAGTTCACAGCCTCAAAGGCTCAAAGGCTCCTTGGAACCTTTCCTCAGAGTTCCTTAATTTTTTTTTCTCTCTCTTTCTCCTTCCCTTTCCCCCAAATTTCTCTGCCTCTGTTCCTTTTCTGTTCCTCTTTCTCTTCATTCTCCTCCTCCTCTTTCTCCTCCTCTTCTTTCTCCTCTTTCTCCTGTTTTCCTCCTCTTTTTCCTCCTCTTTTTTTATCCTCCTCTTCTTTCTCCTCCTCTTTCTCCTCTTCTCCCTCCTCTTTCTCTTCCTCTTTCTCCTTTTCTTCCTCCTCTGCGTACCCCGCTAGGAACCTTTCCCCATATAAATTTCCTTTTTGATTAATAATACCAAGACTTGTGAGAAAGCTTTCACCCAGACCCTAATATGGATTGTACAGAAAGATATATTTCATACAGGAAACAGAACCTTATATAGTGAATTAAAAACGAACATAAAACACTGTTTATCTGAGATAGTAATTCTCAGAACCTAGAAGATTTCATGAAGATGAAGAAAAAAATATAACAATAATAAGAATAACAATAGTTATGATAATAATGATAATGATGGTAATAAGGATAGTAATAATGATTATTTTCTTAATAAAAAGAAACCTTTTTCTTATCTACAAAGCTGACGATTATAATTACCTTATATATGATAGATTTTTGTAATATGCTTAACTTGTATTACTAGACTAAATTATATAGAAATGTGTAAATCGTAACAGTAGTCCAACCATGACTCTCCTAAACTCTTGTCATGACTAGCAGTCTTCTCCTCCTTCACCTCCTTCACTTCCTCATATTCCTCCTCCACTTCCCTCTCCTCCTCCTCCTCCTCCTAATCCTCATTCTTTACCTTCTCCTCCTCCTCTTCCACCTCCTCCTCTTCTTCCTCCTATTCCTGCTCCTCCTCCTCCTCCTCTTCCACCTCCTCCTCTTCCACCTCCTCCTCTTCTTCCTCCTATTCCTGCTCCTCCCCATCCTCCCACTACTCCTCCCACTCCTCCTCCAACTCCTCTTCCTCTTCCCACTCCTCCTCCCACTCTTCCTTTTCCCACTCTTTCTCCTCTTTTCCCTCCTCCCATTCATACTCCCACTTCTCCTCCTCTTCCTCCTCCTCCCACTCCTCCCCCTTCTCCCCCTCCCACTCCTCCCACTCCTCCTCCCATTCCTCCTCCTCCCACTCCTCTTCCACCTCTTCCCACTCCTCCTCCAACTCTTCCTCCTCCTCCTCCTCCTTCTCCTCCTCCTCCTCCTCCTCCTCCTCCTCCTCCTTCTCCTTCTAAAGAGCCCCAAACTAACCCGAGACCCCTTCATATACCAGAACCAGACCACCAGTTCGAGCAAAAGCAAGATACGCTTCGAAGAACTGGAAGACGACGAAGAAGTAGAGGCCCCCCTGGACGATGACGTCACAGGGTCCCTGGATGATGACGTCACAGGGTCACGAGGGCCCCCGTACCTCAGGGGAGAACACGAACGCGCTCTCTTGGGTAAACAAAGGAAGCTGGAGATCTGACAAACGAATGAATCTCGCCTGAATATCCGCCTCTCCTGTGAACTCGAACAATGGGTGTATACAAGAGGAGGAACAACACATGGACCGACAGCCAGCCCACCCGGGCGTTTCAATAGACAAGTTTGCTTCGTGAAGCGTGTGGTGGTGGTGGTGGTGGTGGTGGTGGTGGTGGTAGTGGTGGTGGTGGTGGTGGTGGTGGTGGTGGTGGTGGTGGTGGTGGTGGTGGTGGTGGTGGTAATTATGGTGATAGCAGTAAAGTAGGTGGTAGGTTGTGGTAGTGATAGTAGTAATAGTTTTGGTGATAATAGTGAAGTATATGCTCAGTGGTAGTGGTGTTGTGAGTGATGATAGTGGTGGTGGTGGTGGTGGTGGTGGTGGTGATGGCATGAGTAATTATAGTGATAATAGTGAAGAAGGTGGTGGTAATGCTGCTTATGGTGATAGTAGCGATGATTATGGTGAAAATTGTGTGGGTGGTAGTGATTATGGTAGTACATAACATATACCAAGGGTTCATTCCCCCATTACACGGGAGGTAGCCAAAAAACAAAGGCATAGAAACCACTTTCACCTATTCCATCCCCTACATACTCCACTCCCCTCTACCCTCTTCCCTCCCTTTTATCTTTGCACCTCCTGGATGACGGGTCATCCCTGCATCTTGTCCACTGCCCTGGGTCAGAAGCAGTGTCACAAGACACAGCACATACAGAGCAAGGCCGCTTCATTAAATCGGCGACACACACACCCCCTCTCCGTCCCCTCATTATGGTAGTAGTATTGGTATTATGGGTGGTAGTGGTATTGTGGGTAGTGGTAGTGGCTGTTGGTAGTTATGGTGGTAGTGATGTTGGGAGATGGTAATAAAATCGTGGTACTTATGACTGTAATTGTGGTATTGGTAATGTCAACCAAAACAAAATCTAACCGTGATTAACCCCTTTAGTGTTTTGATACACAGATCTTTATCTGGTTAAAGACGGTCAATTTAATCCGGCTAGATAAAGATTATAGTAGTGAGGAGATTAAGGTGAACGTAATTCTATATTCGAGGAATAGGACTGATTGCAGAAACCTCGACCTCTTTCTTCTGGAATACAAGAATCCAGCAGGAGGACGAGGATTAACTATGAAAAAAAATATTCCCAGGTTAAAACTTTATTTTTCGTAGGGAGCCTTCAGTCGTGCTCTGTTCTAATCAACCCTGCAAGGTGTTTGTTCCATGTGTTGCACCCGCGACTGACAACGTTGTTTTTGTGTATGTTAATACCAAAAGCTGATTTTCTCTCTCTCTCCATCTCTCCCTCCATCCCTCCCTCTCTCCTTCCCTCTCTCCTTCCCTCCCTTTCTCTCCCTCCCTCTCTCTCCCTCTCCCTTTCCTTCTCTCTCCCTTTCCCTCTCTCCCTCTCCCTCCCTCTCCCTCCTTCCCACTCTCCCTACCTCCATCTCCTTTCATCTCCCTTTCCTTTCCTCTCCCTCCCTCCCTCCCTCCCTCTCCCTCCCTTTCTCTCCCTCTCTTTCTCTCTCCCCCTCTCCCTCCCTTTCTCTCCCTCTCTTTCTCTCTCCCCCTCTCCCTCCCTTTCTCTCCCTCTCCCTCCCTTTCTCTCTCCCTCTCCCTCCCTTTCTCTCTCCCCCTCTCCCTCCCTTCCTCCCTCCCTCTCCCTCACTCCCTCTCCCTCCTTTTCCCTTCCCTCTCCTTCCATCCCTCTCCCTCCCTCCCTCTCCCTCCCTCCCTCTCCCTTCCTCTCCTTCCCTCTCTCCCTCCCTCCCTCCCTCCCTCTCCTTCCCTCTCCTTCTCTCTCTCTCTCTCTCTCTCTCTCTCTCTCTCTCTCTCTCTCTCTCTCTCTCTCTCTCTCTCTCTCTCTCTCTCTCTCTCTCTCTCTCTCCTCTTTCTCTTCTCTCCTCTCTTCTCTTCTCTTCTTTCTCTTTCTCTTCTTTCCACTAGAAGACTCTATTCAGGTGAGACTCTGAAGACCCTTTGGCTCGATTTTCATCGAAGTCGCATTATCGAACTCGGTCGTCTTCATTCCTCCTCGCCTCTGCCTCGACCCTTTCGAGTCAATAAGTCCCTTCACATATTCAGTTATTATAAAAACCAGATGATTTTGTTTGCTTGAGTGCATCACTCCGCCAGAAAGAAAACCTCAGTTAAGGGCCTATCACACTGGGCAATTCTTCCTCCAACATTCTTCCTCCGACCTCCATTTGAGTAACTAGAATATGACTTCGTTTACAAAAATCTAGACTTCACTAAGAACATTTAAACATTATGCCTAACACTCGTATAGGCTTACAATCTCTTAATTCCTCGTTCATCTTTGCTGTATATGCCTGAAGAATAATTTGATATTTGGAGATTCGAAAAATAAAATATTGTAACCGAAGTCGTTTTTACTCAAACGAACGCTGAACTGTCAGTGTTGGTGAAACCCGTGGAAGCCTAGTGTGATAATCAATTTAAAGAAGCCCGGACTGTACAAGGTTAAGCCCGTGACTGAATGAAATCGTCTGACGCTTGTTATCATTTATCTGTTTATTCATTATCGTGTGCTTGATTTACATTTATTATTAGTTATATGTCTATCATTATTTACTATTTACCTGTTTGTTTATTATTTCACTATATGCATTTATTAATTTGTTTATTTTATTTATTATTACTTATATCACTATATTTTATTTATTTATTCATTCATTTGTTTATTTATTTATTTATTCATCTATTTGTTTATTTATTTATTTATTTATTTATTTATTTATCTATTTATTTACTTATTTATTTATTCATTTATGTATTTATTTATTATTATTAATTTTTTAGCATCCGACCTAGTCATGGACCAAAAGGTTTCCTGTCGGCATGCTCTGCCTTTGTAATCCTTTGTAATCCTTTGAGGTAAAATATGTAAAGGTGGTCACTGTATTGAGGGTGTGGCAGCTCGGGCTGAGGTTGCGAAGGGTTTGGGGTTGGGGAGGGGAGGGATGTTTGGTATGTGAATGTTCGATGTGATGGAAACTGAGCGACAAAGCCAATTAGAGAAAATCTGCTTTGGAACGGTTCGGGATGTAATATTACTGAATGGGAATTTTCTCCCTAATTTATGTCCTAAAGTTATCTGCCCTCTCTCCCCCTCACCCCTCACCCATCTCCCTACCCCATCCATTCCCCATTCCCCTTCCCCCATCTCCCTCCCTCCGCCCTTCCCCTCTTCCCTTCCCCCTCAACTAACTTTACCTAATCCTATTTAGCCTAGCCTAACCTAACCTAGCCTAACCTAACCTAGCCTAACCTAGTCTAACCTTACCTACCCTGACCTAACCTAATATTATCTAACCTTGCCTAGTTCAACCTAACCTTACCCAACCTAACCTAACCTAAATTAACTTTACCAAAGGATCAGGAAATTTTAGGAAACGACGCTCAAATGGTGTTTATCGTTGTCTTGCCATCCCAAGGGAGTGACCACTTGTTGGATCTTAGTCTGCTGCCAAACAGTCTTGTTAACCGGAACGATACCCTCCATGATAATAGAGCTGACATAACTTGATGCTTCTTACTCTGTTTTCTTTCATTTTTATTTTTTATTTATTTATTTGTCTACTTATTTATTCTATTTTTCATTTACTTATATATATATATATATATTTATATATATATATATATATATATAGAGAGAGAGAGAGAGAGAGAGAGAGAGAGAGAGAGAGAGAGAGAGAGAGGGAGATGTAGGTGGCAATAAAAGTATCAGAGATAATTTGAAACATGTATTTAGCCACCATAAGCAATATACACTGAAAAAATGTAAGAGCGTGTTTACACGAGAAAGGTTATTTCGCGGCTGGCAAGCCACATCACCAAGCTCAGATTTGGCGGAAAACCGTTGTGCCTTGGGATGAAAGCTTGGTTCCCCCAACACACTCGTATACAAAGTTACGCTATTTATAATAACAGACAGTAATGAAATTAATGTCCAACAACACCCATACCAATCAACAATACAACGAGGGAAATATACAACACAATTTTACGAAGCTACAGCAGATTGGTGACGATTTGCCTCGGCCGGTTCGCCGCCGACGTTTCGCCATTTGGGTCGTTTGGCCGACGGGGACTATTTGCCGTCAGGGAATATAAATGCATTATATGTGTATGATTATTTTCCACCTTACCTGGTCTTTATATTGTTTAGTCCTTTTTATCTATGCTACTTCATGCGGCATATTATAGTAACAACATGTAAAATGAACATTTTATTGTTTTACACAATAATTCTAAATTTTCTATAAGAATAGATAAAAAAAAAATTTAGGGGTTACACAATAATTCTATTTTTATGAAATATAGAAATAAAGGTGAAATAAAGAAATAGAAAAATAAAACTTTAGTGTATTTGATAGTTATGGGCTATCCCTCTGAAATATTACAAAGTGTTTCTTTCTCCGTCGTATTTCAAGAACAATTGTTTTTATTCTTTCGTTCTCGTCTCGATATATACAGGGTGGTGCAAAAGTCTGGACCCATAGCCATTTTTGACATAATTTTGATCATTTAAGTATCATATCTAATTTTATTTATTATCTTTCAGATTGTACCCTTGGCAGGAAAGCTAACAATTCCAGAAAGAGTAGAACTTGTGCTTCTGTATACGAAGTATATGCTGACAGTTCTTTGTGTAACTGGTTGCCTATTCGGGTATTTAGCATTAAAAATATCTGCGACTGAACGCGAGCTGGCGCCGTCCTTCGCATACAGAAGCACAAGTTCTTCTCTTTCTGGAATTGTTAGCTTTCCTGCCGTGGGTACAATCTGAAAGATAATAAAATTAGATATGATACTTAAATGATCAAAATTATGTCAAAAATGGCTATGGGTCCAGACTTTTGCACCACCCTGTATATTAATTTTTAGTGGTGGGCAACCCGCTATCAGCTGTCACGATTACGTAAGAAAACAGAGTGACTCTGGCAAGATATTAACTTGAGTTTGATCATTCGTATTCACATTTTTGTTTCTGCTTTCCTTTGTTGTTTGTATCATTAGAAAAAGGGCTTGTCACAGTATAAAAAATTGGAAGACCGGCTCAGGCGTTGTGAGGAAGAGATTTCACTTTTCACTGAAGGGAGACTAATCTGAAATAAATAAATGAATATCTAGATAAGTAAATGAATAAGTGGATAGATAAATGAATAGATAAATAAATAGATAGGTAAATGAAATAAATTATTTATTAAATAAATAACAATCAATCAATCAACCAATCAATTAATCAATCAAATAAACAATCAATCACTTTTAATTGTTACTATCCCTATGTTCTTCTACTGCCCTTAATAAATCTCTACGATGACTCCACCTCTTCGGTGTGATATTGTCCCCAAGGATAGAAGCGCTGGTTGTTGGTGACAAAACATTCTCTTGAATGTGGGATCTAGGACAATTGCGTCCCGGACAATTTCATTCCAGACACTTGAGTACCCGGACAATTGCGTCCCGGACAATTGTGTCCCGGACAGTTGCGTCCCGGACAGTTGCGTCCCGGACAGTTGCGTCCCGGACAATTGCGTCCCGGACAATTGCGTCCCGGACAATTGTGTCCCGGACAGTTGCGTCCCGGACAATTGCGTCCCGGACAATTGTGTCCCGGACAGTTGCGTCCCGGACAATTGCGTCCCGGACAATTGTGTCCCGGACAGTTGCGTACCCGGACAATTGCGTCCCGGATAATTGATTCCCGGACAACTGCGTATCTGGACAATTGCAGCTGCCCATTTATTCACCAATCTCGCATCTTAAACATCCATTTGTTCATAAGTTATATTTTTTCTGTTTCTTCTTATTTGTTATATTTCTCAATCTAATAATTTCTCATTGACTTTGTATTTGTTCACTAATTTCATTTTTCTCTGGAAATAATGGATGACTCTTGTAAGAGGTGACATGTTGAAAGAAAACTTGAAAAATAAAAAACACGCTGCATTTTTTTTTTTTTTTTTTTTTTTTCATCCAGCCAGAGGCGAACTGTACCCGTCGGCGAAACGCTGGCGGCGAATAGTCCCATCCCCGCTACAATGTACCATACCATCACACACACACACACACACACACACACACACACACACACACACACACACACACACACACACACACACACACACACACACACACACACACACACACACACACACATATATATATATATGTATGTATGTATGTATGTATGTATGTATGTATGTATGTATGTATGTATGTATGTATGTATGTATGTATGTATGTATGTATGTATGTATGTATGTATGTATGTATGTATGTATGTATGTATGTATGTATATCAACCTCAGTCTGGATTCCTCCTTCGTTTTCTTTCTCATCGTCCTTCTCC
The DNA here is from genome assembly GCF_046742065.1 of Oratosquilla oratoria. Lineage (NCBI taxonomy): Eukaryota > Metazoa > Arthropoda > Malacostraca > Stomatopoda > Squillidae > Oratosquilla > Oratosquilla oratoria. The sequence goes on from NC_134797.1 coordinate 54,073,420, forward strand.
ACCATCTATTGTCCCTCCTGCTCCTCCTCCTCCTCTGCTTGTGCCTATGTCTCCGTCGTTTTCCTTGTCTGAGTGTCTTCAGAAGACCTGACGGGGTCGGGAACTCTGGAATGTGCAGAGGAGGAGAAGGAGGAGGAAGAAGAATAAGAGGAGGAGGAAGAAGATAGTCGTCCTCCAGGGTGATGTTTCCTCCAAGTCTCTTTGTCTCTTCCCTCCTCTCCTCTCCTCTCCTCTCCCCTCCTCTCCCCTCCTCTCTCCTCCTCTCCCCTCCTCTCCACCCTCTCCCTATTCTCCCCTCCTCTTTCTTCCTCTCTCCTTCCATCCGCCCTCTCCCTCTTCTCCCTCTCTTACCTCCTCTCCCCTCCTCTCCCCTTCTGTCCCTCTTCTCCTTCTTCTCCCTCCTTTTCCCTCCTTTCCCCTTCTGTCCCCTCCTCTCCCTCTTCTCCCCTCTTCTTACTTCCTCTCTCTTCATCTGCCTTCTTATCCCCTCCTCTCTCCTCCTCTTCTCTCCTCTCCCCTCCTCTTCTCTTCTCTCCCTTCCTCTCCCCTCCTCTCCCTTACTCTCCCTTTTTCTCTTCTCCTCTCCCATCCTCTCCTCTCCCCTCCTCTCCACTCCTCTCCTTTCCCCTCCTCTCCACTCCTCTCCTCTGCCCTCCTCTCCACTCCTCTCCCCTCTTCTCTCCTCTCTCTTCCTCTCCCCTCTTATCTCTTCCTCTCCCCTCCTCTCCCCTCTTCTCCCTCCTCTCCCCTCACCTCATGACTTCTACCGCCTCTCCCTTCCGTCCGTCCCTCTATCTCCTTTCTCCTCTTACAATGCACTTTATATATGTGGAAACCATAAAATATAAAAAATTACATAGAAATACATAGAAAGTATATCCAGTCTTTAAACTTATAATATTTGCATATTGAAATCCACGCGGCGTGGATGGTTATCGAAATGTGTTCAGATTTATGTCACGTCATCTTTAGTAAATGCTATCAAGCATCTTTCATATGGCGCAAATGCTCCTCCCATTGTAATATGCGCTCTCTTGCTCCAACCATTTGGGATTCATTAACATAAAAGATTTACGTCCAAGTCTCATAAGGGGTGTATTTTCAATTAGCATATATTAAACCTCGATTGTGTAGTGTGCCCCTTTCCATATATAAATGCATATATGTGTGCAGACATTCATTCATATATATATATATGTGTGTGTGTATATATATATATATATATATATATATATATGTGTGTGTGTGTGTATATATATATATATATATATATATATATATATATATATATATATATATACTGTACATGAAATTATCTTGTTTATGTCATTTGTGTCATTATGACATTTGGAAATAAACTCTCCTACTGGGATTCGAATCCTCGACTGAGCGGTTTGCTTTTTATAGGACGAAGACCGTTCCGTCACGCCACCGTTTATTTTCATATGAAATTATCAACATTTACTAGGATAAAGGAAAGTTGGAAAAAGTATCCCCATCTCATCGATAGTCCTTTAATAAACAGTCAACGAAATTTGCTTACTCCTTCTTTTTTGGTGTACCCGGGATTCGATCCCCCAGTCCCATCCCGCCCTACGTAATTCGTGACGTCATCACTCCCGACATGAGAGGGGCTTGAACCTCGGCTCCCGTTGACACGCCGTGAGCGGCTCTTGGTCTTAGTTTACATGGGAGGTAGCCTTACATGGGAGGTAGCCAAAAAACAAAGGCATAGAAACCACTCCCACCCATTCCATCCCCTACATACTCCACTCCCCTCTACCTTCTTCCCTACCTCTTATCTTGGCACCTCCTGGATGACGGGTCATCCCTGCATCTTCTCCACTGCCCTGGGTCAGAAGCAGTGTCGCAAGACACAGCACATCCACGGCAAGGCCGCTTCATTAAATCGGCGACCCCCCCCCCTCTTCGTCCCCTCTAAATACGAATACTGGATTTTTGTTGTTTCCTATACAAGTTTGCTATTACTGCACTTAGTGGTGATCCCATGACCCATTCTTTGTGTTGATTATATTCTTCTACATTGAATAAGAATACTTAAAAGTTTACACATAATTCTATTAATCTTTGTCGTCTTTTGTTACGGTAGGTTAATATAATCATTGATGTGTTCTTTTTTTATACTCCCATTGTATTTTAATTACTACCTTCGCCTGGAGGGCTTTGACATCGATGCTTGCTAGCTTTTTATTTCTGATATATAAGTTTTTATCCTTTTTATAAAGACAGAAGAATTCCCGAGATCCGCAACTAAAATAAAAGATCACATAAGCGACATAAGAAATATTAGAATATAAAATTTGTCTATAATCCACTTGAATAAATATATCCGTTTGGTAAAATGGAAGGAAACTACAGTATTACGATAAAAGGCAATATAAGTACACAAGGAAAGCCTGTAGTAGTAAAGTTACTACAAAATGGTGACAGAGTTCGTCCGTGAGAGAAGGAATTAAGAAAACTCCAATTCTCTCGGGACTTGTTCATTGGAATTACAATGCGAGTGTAGGCAAATAAGACTGCTGTCTAAGGCGTGACCTTGCTACAAGTCTTGGAGGAAGAGTGCATTGGTGCTAATAGGAATTTACGTGTTAGGCAACCCAAGGAGGACAGATGGCCGCGCGAGGCCAACAAAGAGAGGAGAGCCAGGAGACATTTAAGGTGTTCTTTTGAAAAATGTGTCATACCGAAACGTTAGAGGTTAGGACTCCGTTTCTCATCTGTGTTGTTTCTTGCTACCCCATGTAAAGTCCACTTGTCATTATTGAATATATATATATATATATATATATATATATATATATATGTATATACAGTGTATATATATATATATATATATATATATATATATATATTTATATATATTTATATATATATATATATATATATGTGTGTGTGTGTGTGTGTGTGTGTGTGTGTGAGTGTGTGTGTGTGTGTGTGTGTGTGTGTGTGTGTGTGCGTAATATTCATATGTGTGTGTATGTTTAAGGTATGTATGTATGTATAGATTATATATATATATATATATATGTATATATATATAACTGTATATATATATATATATATATATATATGTGTGTGTATGTAATATATACATATATAAGTGTGTGTGTGTAAGTATAAATATATTCTGCACATATATACATTTACAATCTAAAACCCCTAGGAAGGCCCAGAATATTATCAAAAGAGACAATAAGAATTCTCACCATACGTCATGATGATATACTTCTCTTAGTCACGTGTTACATCTTATTCTCAACATCCAGACCATAAACCAACCCTGCAGCCCCTTCAGACCCTAGTCTCCCCAGTCCCAGCCCCCTGTCCCCTAAGCCCCCTAAATCATGTCCCCCCATAACTCACCAACCCCCCCCCTCCCTGTTCAAAACAAAGTTCCATATTACCCTCAGACTTTAACAACAGTTCCTCCCATGGAGGAGGAGGAGGAAGAGGAAGAGGAGGAGGAAGAGGAGGAGGAGAAGGAGGAAGAGGAGTAGGAGGAAGAGAAGGAGAAAGAGGAGGAAGAGGAGGAGGAGCAAGAGGAGCAAGAGGAGGAAGAGGAGAAGGAGAAAGAGGAGGAAGAGAAGGTGGAGGAGAAAGAGGAGGAGGAGGAGGAAGAGGAGGAGGAGAAGGAGGAAGAGGAGTAGGAGTAAGAAAAGGAGAAGGAGGAGGAGGAGGAGGAGGAGGAGTAGGAGGAAGAGGAATAGAAGAAGGAGGAAGAGGAGTAGGAGGAAGAGGAGGAATAGGAGGAAGAGGAGGAGGAGGAGGAGGTGTTGGCAATGCCGCCCCTCCCTCACCCCAAACCCGTTCTTCTTCAGGGAAATCGGAGGACGGAGAGAAGTCCCCCGGAAACTTAGGACAACAGCTATTTAGGTATGATAAAGTAACAGTGGCCATCCCTCACGCTGTCAGGGACCAACCCGCATGTAGAAGCTCGTCTCGCTCGATAGTGAGTGTGAGAGAGAGAGAGAGAGAGAGAGAGAGTGTGTGTGTGTGTGTGTGTGTGTGTGTGTGTGTGTGTGTGTGTGTGTGTGTGTGTGTGTGTGTGTGTGTGTGTGTGTGTGTGTGTGATTCATCATGGTCTTTGGATCACGTGTTGGACTCGTGATCGACAGCTATTACCCTCCCGGAAGAGAGCTCAGAGTTCATATATGACCGATCTATGGGTAATGCTGTGACCTTACACACACACACACACACACACACACACACACACACACACACACACACACACACACACACACACACACACACACACACACAATTCCCCGCCCACGAGAGTTGGAGTAACAACCCGCAGCGCAGCGATACTGAAATCATTTCAGCCCTTGGTGGGATACGAACCCGGACCGCCGTAGTGGCAGCCGGGAACTCTAACCACTGCGCCTTGAGATTGTGTGTGTGTGTGTGTGTGTGTGTGTGTGTGTGTGTGTGTGTGTGTGTGTGTGTGTGTGTGTGTGTGTGTGTGTGTGTGTGTGTGTGTGTGTGTGTGTGTGTGTGTGTGTGTGTGTGTCTCTCTCTCTCTCTCTCTCTCTCTCTCTCTCTCTCTCTCTCTCTCTCTCTCTCTCTCTCTCTCTCTCTCTCTCTCTCTCTCTCTCTCTCTCTCTCTCTCTCTCTCTCTCTCTCTCTCGGACGACAACGGCGATGCTTTGCGCGTTGCAATGAGCTTAGGTTCTCTTTTCCCTCGTTTTCTCCCTTCTCTTCTCTCTCTGTTTTACTCTACTCTTTTCTTCTGTTCTCTTCTTCCCTCTTTTCTCTTGCCTTCTCTTCTCTTCCCCTCTCTCCTCTTTTCTCTTTTTCTTTTTTCTCTTCTTTTTCCTCTCTTCTCCCCCACTCTTCTCTTTATTGTTCTGTTCTGCTCTCTTCTCTCTCCCTTCTCTCCTCTTTCCTCTCGTCTTCTTTGTTTCTGTTTCTCTATTCACTCTTCTTTTTCCTTTTCTTCTCCTCTTCTCCTTTCCCCTCCTCATCTCCTCTCCACTTCTCTCTTTTTCGCCTCTTCTTCTCTTCTTACCTCCCCTTTCCTCTCTCCTTTTCACCCCTTCACTCCCTTCTCTCCTCTACTCCTCTCTTTTGCTTTCCTCTCCTCTCCCCTCTTCATTCCCTTCCTTTCTCCTCTTTCTACTCCAAGAATACACTCTCTTACCCCCCATATCTCTCTCTCTCTCTCTCTCTCTCTCTCTCTCTCTCTCTCTCTCTCTATCTATCTATCTATCTATCTATCTATCTATCTATCTATCTATCTCTCCTCTTCTTCTCTCTTTCCTCTCCTTCTCTTCTAGCTTTCTTCTTATCCTCCATATAATCTCTCCATTCCTCTCCTTTCTTACCATCGTCTCCCCTCTACTCCCCTCTCTTTACCCCTCAA
>NC_134797.1:54088808-54093808 GCF_046742065.1 Oratosquilla oratoria
AGGTAGAATAATTATCTTTGCAGTACACACGCCGGCTATGTGCATATTTACATAAGGCTGTTGCCAGACTTTTATTAATATTGTTATCATTATCATCATAATCTTTATTATTACCATTTTTGCCTTTACATATATATATATATATATATATATATATATATATATATATATATATATATATATGTATGTATGTATGTATGTATATATTACAGGTGAAAAATGTAATCCCACATTTGTCAATCACGTGAAAACCACTGTTGGAGCAAAAAAGACTGCATTGCAGTTTGCAATCGAAATATATAGATTCCCTTTTCCTCCAAAAGTGATTTTCACGTGACATGTATATATATATATATATATACATATATATATATATATATATATATATATATATATATATATTTATATTTACATAAATATTTATATATATATATCTATATATATGTATATATATATATATATATATGTATGTATATATATGTATATACACATATATGTATATATATATATATGTACATATATATATATACATATATATATATATATATTTATATATATATATATATATATATATATATAAGTATGTGTGGTGTGCGCGCGCGCACTTGCGTAGTGTTCGTATTGGTTCAGGTTGAGATCTTTCTCTTAATTTTACCATAGAAATATCTTGCCTTTCCAACAAAAAAATCTATGCAATAGTCCACGGTGTGAAATAAGAATGAAAATAAGACGAGAAGAAAGGATGCTGAGGGGGAGTAGGTGCAATGAAGGAGGGAGGAGAGGGGGAGAGAAGGGAGAGAGTGGAGGAAAGGGGAAGAGAGAGGAGGGGAGAGGAAGGGGAAGAGGGGAGAGGGAAGCAAGGAAGGAGGGAAGGGCAAGAATTCATTCATTTTCCTACTTACCGTACCGACAAGGAATTATGCATCTTGTGTATTCACTTTGGTCTTTGGATCACGTGCTGGACTCGTGATCGATAGCTATTTCCCTCCCGGAAGAGAGCTCCGAGTTCGTATGACCAATCTATGGGTAATGCTGTGACCTTACACGCACACACACACCCAACTCCCCGCCTGCGAGAGTTAGAGTAACGACTCGAAGTGCAGCGATACTGAAATTATTTCAGCCCTGGGTAGGATTCGAACCCGGATCGCCGTAGTGACAGTCGGAGACTCTACCAACCGCGCCACCGAGTCGTGTGTGCGTGTGCGTGTGTGTGTGTGTGTGTGTGTGTGTGTGTGTGTGTGTGTGTGTGTGTGTGTGTGTGTGTGTGTGTGTGCGTGCGTGTGTGTGCGCATGTACATATATGCATACATACAATTTCATCATGTCACCTCACTCTGTAATCATTCCAAGGTCTCCAGCCATCCTCTTTATGACATTTCTTGAACCTATGATATGCTTGGCTGGCTTTGTGTTTATTATATCTTTTCCACGAGATGTCCTTTGTTTTCAGCATATATCCTGCCTTTCATACTGAATCAGGCCTTAAACTTGTGCCGGGAATCTCATCTCCCCAGCTAGCTCGCGCTCACACTTTTTCTGGAATTTCTTGTGTTCATAATTTCTATCGTGGATGTAGTTCCTTTATTACCACTTCCTCTGAGGTAGGTTACTAGTTCCATGTAGTTTTCTCTTTCATAGTCTATTGTTAAATATGTTATGTTGTTCTTATGTTTCATCTTTGTTTAGTTTTAAAGTCCAGAAGACTAGGATCAGTCTTGCCTTGCTGAGAATCGTCATGAATATTTACTTTGTCATCTTTATGAGAAGCAAACTGATGGTCTATCCTCTACTCTATGGAGTATTGATTGCATATGTTTTATGAAGTCAATACTTTAGGGGATTTAGTGGCACCTCTACGTACCAGAGTCACGCTCTGTTCTTCTGTGATTAAGAGACAAATCTTCACTCGAAAATAAAGGTAGATTGCTTTTAACTTCTGTTCCAAGATGATTGAAAGGAAGAATCATCAATCCTATAGATATCTAGGGGACCCACTATTGTGCTCGGGCCTGTCTCTTAAGGGGCATTCCATTGTCATCGGATCCGAACAGCGACCTGAGAAGCCAGGGTCTTGGACTACGCCCAACACCCGCGGAAACAATAGATAATTCTCCTTCGTCATTGCCATCCTACCAGATCAACTAGCATCAACATTTTATTTCTTTATCACATATCCCTCTTATGTTCTCTATCTTTGTAAATCTTATGTAAATATACCCCATGCATGGATACTGAGAGTCCAAACTCAGTCCATGCATTTTGAATTGTAGATATAAGAACATAATGTATTATTGTGGCAACAGCCTACTTGTACCCGTGTAAATTAGAATTTGGCAACTCTCCGAGTTTTCCTCGGAGGTTGCTCCATGATTTGTAGAGAGAGAAGACTGAAAGATTAAAGCGCACACAACTTCACCTTGTTTACCTCACCAAACCAACCAATGTAGATCCTAACCACAAATCTATACTTCTGTTAACCTCTTGATGCAAAACTATCCCCAGGATGGAAACACTGGTTATTGCTGGCGAAACTAAAATTTATCTGTTCTTCCCCTCATCATCATTATCTCTTGCAGGTGTTAGCTCAGGAATGATTCGCTTATTGAGATACAAAAGATGTTTTATCATTTCGCTTCTCCGTTCGTTGGGTCAGTTCTCTTCTAATCCGCTTTAATACATTTGAAGTCCAGGTAAGGCCACTAATTTTCCAGTTTCTCTTTCCTAATCTCTTAGGATATTTTTGCCATTCCAACCTTTCAAGTGTGATATATATGTATATATATATATATATATATATATATATATATATATATATATATATATATAAAACACACAGGAACCCACGGTCGGAGAAAGAATAAACTTCGAATAAAGAATAATCCTATATTTCGGCTATCAACTGTAGCCCTCTTCAGGAAAGTACTTTCCTGAAGAGGGCTACAGTTGATAGCCGAAATATAGGATTATTCTTTATTCGAAGTTTATTCTTTCTCCGACTGTGGGTTCCTGTGTGTTATTTAAAAATGTGCTACTACATTTCTATTTAGAAATATATATATGTATGTATGTATGTATATATGTATATATATGCATATATATATATATATATATATATATAATATACATGTGTGTGTGTGTGTGTGTGTGTGTGTGTGTGTGTGTGTGTGTGTGTGTGTGTGTGTGTGTGTGTGTGTGTGTGTGTGTGTGTGAGAGAGAGAGAGAGAGAGAGAGAGAGAGAGAGAGAGAGAGAGAGAGAGAGAGAGAGAGGAGGGAGAGAGGGAAGGAGAGAGAGAGAGAGAGAGAGAGAGAGAGAGAGAGAGAGAGAGAGAGAGAGAGAGAGAGAGGGAGAGAGAGAAGGAGGAGGAGGAGGAGGAGACTGCATGTGTGTGTTTCTTCTGTTTTTATATTAACTTAATCGCATGTATCTAATTATAATACACAGGAATATAGCTACGCTCGTGGTGCCCCGTTTCTGTGTCTCAACCTTTTAAGAGCAGGAAGGTCGAAATATACAGAGCAAAATGTTGATAAAAGTCTGATCTTAGCAGTTCTGTTCCATAAGGCTTATTTTCAATTGAAATACCCATGATTTTGCAACTAATGTGAATGCAGAAAAACATAAGTGATAATTATATATTTGCTCTATTTGATGTGAACGCTGCTTCTTATAATATAATTTCTTTTGATTTATGTAGTAAATAACAATCATGATCGGAGAGTATAAGAAAGAGTTGGTCTTCTTAGAAACTGGGAACAGTTAGATAGTTCATTTTACTTTGATGGGCTATTTTATGATAATAAATTTGTGGAACTTTGTAAGAAGAATATCTTCGTGATTTTTTATTTGGTCAGAATCTCAAAATCTACGAAATCACATTTGGTACGTATTAGTGTCCGGAGAATTTCCTGTCCTGAATATAATGAGATTTTTTTTTCTTATATATGAAATATTGTGGTCAAAAGTCACGACCCTTTGGGTGTTTCTCCTTTCGAGTAAAGAATTCAGATTTTTTTACTTCCCGAAAAAAAAAAGTGTACAGACTTCCTTTGTTATTTGCATTTAAATCAATCAGCATGAATTGCACCCCATTCATCACTGCCATAATACCTGAGGTCACAAAGTTAAGTTGATATTACCCATAATGAAGACAAATTATTCATAATAAGAAAAAAAAAATGTATTGCCTCCGCTGCATCCCAGAAACAGAGCTCACTGCTACTTCTTGGAAAAGAAGAGAAAAAAATTCGAGTGGTTACAAATTATTCGTAATAAAAAATATGTATATATATTCTCCCGAGTTCAATATCATTCAGTGTCACACACACAAAAAAAGGGAAATTTAAGGATCATGTCGAAACTGAATAGACTTATACTCGAAGTCGACCCTTGGAATAAGTAACAAAATCTCGAATGTTCAAGGACAAGACAGAATTTACAGATCGCTCCAGCATTCGTGGTGATGATGATGATGATGACGATGATGATGATGATGATGATGACGATGATGATGATGATGATGACGATGATGATGATGATGATGACGATGATGATGGTGATGGTGATGGTGATGGTGATGGTGGTGGTGGTGGTGGTGGTGATGGTGGTGGTGATGGTGGTGGTGATGGTGATGGTGGTGGTGATGGTGGTGGTGATGGTGGTGGTGATGGTGGTGGTGGTGATGGTGGTGGTGGTGATGATGATGATATGGTTTAACGTCACAACTCCCTCCCCCCCCACCACCACCGCTATATCGGGAGGCTAGGACGATGCCCCTTACCGAGGACTTTGTTGTGTGGAATCTAATGAACCATACCCTTGGTTCAAATTCGCTGGTGGCAGGGTTCGAACCGCCATCCCCTCGGTTTTTTGCCGCAAATAACGACATCTCAACCCGCTCATCCAGTGAGCTTCCGCCATCATCTTTAATTGAACAAGATCGTCTTAGACTTAACTCTAATCGCTTTCTGTGCTTCTATATCTCCCCCATTGTATTTTG
>NC_134797.1:54116308-54118808 GCF_046742065.1 Oratosquilla oratoria
TGTGTGTGTGTGTGTGTGTGTGTGTGTGTGTGTGTGTGTGTGTGTGTGTGTGTGTGTGATTCACCATGGACTTAGATCACGTGTTGGACATTTGATCGATAGTTATTACCCTCCTGAATAAGAGTTCAGAGCTCATATATATACTGTATATATATCCGATCTGTGTGTGTGTGTGTGTGTGTGTGTGTGTGTGTGTGTGTGTGTGTGTGTGTGTGTGTGTGTGTGTGTGTGTGTGTGTGTGTGTGTGTGTGTGTGTGTGTGTGTGTGTGTGTGTGTGTACATGCGTGCTGGAAAGGAACAACTTTGACGCGGTTGTTGAGCAATCGTTCTTGCAAAGAGAGAACAGGGCTGGGCATAAGTTGTTGTAATCCCTCTGACCTCCTGTGTCTCTGAGGTGGTTGAGGTCATGGCGACTGAGAATTCGGAGGAGAAGGAGGAGGAGGAGGAAGAGGAAGAGGAAGAGGCAGAGGAAGAGGAGGAGGAGAAGGTAGAAGAAGAGGAGGAAGAGGCAGAGAAAGAGAAGGAAGAGGCAGAGGAAGAGGAGGAGGAGGTAGAGGAGGAGGAGGAGGAGGAGAGGGAGAAGGAGGCAGAGGAAGAAGAGAAAAAGGCAAAGGAAGAGGTGGAAGAGGCAGAGGAAGAGAAAGAGAAGGCAGAGGGAGAGGAGGGGGAGGAAGAGAGGGAGGAGACAAAGGAGGAGGAGGAAGAGGCAAAGAATGAGTAGGGAGAGACAGAGAAAAAGGAGGAAGAGTAGGAAGAGGCAGAAGAAGAGGAGGAGGAGAGGGGGCGGAGGCAGAGGAGGAGGAGGAAGAGGCATAGAAAGAGGAGGAAGAGGCAGAGAAAGAGGAGGAAGAGGCAGAGAAAGAGGAGGAAGAGGCAGAGGAAGAGGTGGAAGAGGCAGAGGAAGAGGAGGAGGAGAGGGGGAGGAGGCAGAGGAGGAGGAGGAGAGGGAGGAGGAAGCAGAGGCAGGGAAGGAAGAAGCAGAGGAAGAGGAGGAGGAGGCAGAGGAAGATGAGGAGGAGGAGGTAGAGGAGGAGGAGGAGAGGGAGGAGGAGGCAGAGGAAGAGGAGGAAGGGGCAGAGGAAGAGGAGGAAGAGGCAGAGGAAGAGGAGGAGGCGGCAGAGGAGAAGAAGGAGAAGGAAGAGAACTGTGTTCCAAAGGGTTTTGTGATAAAAGGTTCGGAGGAAGACTTGATGAGGTTTCGCTATATCCCAAGGTGTCAAGTCGAGAGTGTTCGATGACAGTCCTACTTATATGGTCGTTGTCCTTGAGTTTGTGTCTATTTCTTTGACAGATCGGAAAAGGATAAGTTGATCCTTAGCAGATGTGAGGAGGGAGTTGTTTTCTCAGGTCAATAAAATTGCCTGACGACAAATCATAAATCCTTCACAATTCCTTAGTCAGGTTTAAATGCTATACTACGTTTAACCCTGAATAGTTTAAGAAAAATACAGAGTATTTGATGAAAATTTGACTTTTTTCAAATATGGCGAACATGTAGTTGTAAGTATGGGCGAAAAGATACACATTTTGAAACAAAGATAAGGAGTTTTTGATCTCTTATTATGTCATTGTTGATAAATTCGCAACATTATTATTATCATTAAGCTCATTCTTGTGTTGTGTCTTGCGACACTGCTTCTGACCCAAGGCAGTGGACAAGATGCACGGATGACCCGTCATCCAGGAGGTGCCAAGATAAGAGGGAAGGAAGAGGGTAGATGGGAGTGGAGTGTGATAGGGATGGAATGGGTGAGAGTCGTTTCTATGCCTTTGTTGCTTTTTTGGCTACCTCCCCTTTAAGGTGGAAAAGTGCCTTTGGTATGTGTTATGTATGTGTAAACTTGATTCTTCGCCGAATCGTTTCGACACGGTTAATTCTAGAAATAAATAAGAATATAATCAATTGCCATCGGGTTGGTTGTTCCTCAAGACTCAATTCGGTATATTCTAGCTCCCGTCAGGCGATTTTATTCAACTGAGGAACTTGCCCACTTACCTCGCAGAGAAAGGTTTGAATAATGTCTCTAGCTTATAGAAATTAAGAAAATTATTTCAGAGTTATCGTGACCCTTTTCACAGGTGGATAGAATCGCCCGGCGGCAGAGAGACTAAAAGGATAAGTGCCACCTGGTACGTAAGGGACATTGAAAGAGGGGCGAGGAGGAAGAGGAGGAGGACGAAGATGAAGAGGAGGAGGAGGAGGAGGAGGAGGAGTATGAGTTAGAGGAGTAGGAGTTGGAGGAAGAGGAGGGAGGGGAGGAGGAGGAGAAAGAAAAGGAGTTAGAGGAGTAGGAGTTTGAGGAAGAGGAGGAGGAGGAGGAAGAGAAGGAGTTAGAGGAGTAGGAGTTTGAGGAAGAGGAGGAGGAGGAAGTGGAGGAGTTAGAGGAGGAGGAGGAGAAGCTAAGCTTTGAAAAGCCTGTGAAATGTGAAGAAAACAGATTTTAATTCAGAATCTCGCTTTGAAGTGGCTAGGAAGAAGAGGAGAAGAATGAAAAGAAGG
>NC_134797.1:54123808-54126308 GCF_046742065.1 Oratosquilla oratoria
ATGTCATTTTAGCACGATTGTAAGCTTTATCAAGAACATGTGTGGGGTATTGTAGCTTAGTACCAATGTCGTAAATACATCTTATTTCATCATCGATGTACTCTGGGCTGCAAATGCGTAGGGCCCTGAGATACATCGACGAGAAAACAGATACCTTTACGCCATCAGGGTGTGAGGAATAATAGTGTATATATGAACAAACGTTGGTTGGTTTGCGATATACACTAAACTTCAACTCACTTTCACGGCGGTAGATATAACAATCAAGGAAAGGCAAAACGCCTTCTTTCTCTATCTCCACCGTGAACTTAATGGAACTGACCAAATTATTAAGCTTACATAAAAAATCATTTACATTATCTTGAATGGGCCACAGACATAGGATGTCATCAATGTACCGCATCCATGTAATGTTGGGGGGAATGATCTTACTTAAAATTTTGGTTTCAAAAAACTCCATATATAGATTACTCAATACGGGGGAGAGAGGATTACCCATGCTCATTCCAAATTTCTGAGAATAGAATTTATCATTAAATTGGAATTTGCAATCTTTAACACACAATTTGATCGTTAGTTTACTTTTTCCTAGTGGTTATTTACGCATTTGTGAACACACGCTCCTAGTGTTTTTATTGCATTATGGATACCACACGATTCTTCGAGAACTTTACCAGGACGGCCCAAACGTCCCATACTTGTTGGCTACCAGGACGGCCCATACGTCCGTCACGTGTACTTCTTCCACTACCTCTCCGAATGCCCTCTTCACTATGTCATATATTCTGTACCTTGTTTCTTCATCTTATAATTCCTTCTTTGTATCTGCACTGAAGATGTAATTACACGAAAGCGCTCTGCTTCGTTAGTTTACTTTTTCCTAGTGGTTATTTACGCATTTGTGAACACACGCTCCTAGTGTTTTTATTGCATTATGGATACCACACGATTCTTCGAGAACTTTACTCACCTGAACCCTGGACTTGCTCCTCATGTACACGACTTTTCCTGGTCATTGGTTAAAGCCCACAAGCTGCGACTACGTCTACAGTTTCTACAAAACTGCATGAAAGAACAAGTATTACCCAAGTCGGTCTTACCCCAACGGCTTGTGAAGATGTCTGATCGTCCATTTGATGATTTTCAGCGCATCATTCTTAAGAAACGAATCGACATTGCCAAATTAGAAGTCAAAGAAGCCTTTAGGATCAAGCGTATTAGTTTGCATAAATTCCAGTGTTGTGTATCATCTGATGTCAAAAATGTGCTTTTGGACTATTGTTATGGAAAAATGAGGATGGAGTGTGAGTACTTGTCAAGGAAGTTAAACATGAAATTACTAGCCCTCATTAATGACAGTGACTGGACCAAACATGCTAACCCAGATTTTGTGGTTAACTTGTCATCTAAGCCACTCACCAAGGTTCAATCCACAGCATTAGGATTTGGGCTCAGCTTTGCCAATAATTCTAATCCATCTAACATCATTAACATTGGTAAAGCTTTTTGTAATTTAAAATGTGATAAAGATCTGCCTATAGATGATGTTAATATATGTAAAGGTATTGTTTATGGTGCTTTAGCTAATCAGGTACCTCCCAGCTGTCCTGAACGTTTTATCACTGCTATTAATTCTCTCAAAAAGGATAGTGATTTACATATCACAAAAGCTGATAAATCAAACGCTGTAGTAATTATGAACAAAAATGATTATTTAAACAAAATGGATGTACTACTTAAAGATCAAGTTACTTACGTCCAACTTTTAAAGAATCCTACTGAATCAGTGAATAGCCATTTCAATAAGAAGATAAAAGAATTGTTAAGTGGAAATAGTGAACTAATCAAAAAGTTTATTTCTATCAGCCCTCCTTTGCCTTACATGTATGGTCTAATTAAGACACATAAACCAAATAACCCGGTATTCTCAGAAATTTGGAATGAGCATGGGTAATCCTCTCACCCCCGTATTGAGTAATCTATATATGGAGTTTTTTGAAACCAAAATTTTAAGTAAGATAATTCCCCCCAACATTACATGGATGCGGTACATTGATGACATCCTATGTCTGTGGCCCATTCAAGATAATGTAAATGATTTTTTATGTAAGCTTAATAATTTGGTCAGTTCCATTAAGTTCACGGTGGAGATAGAGAAAGAAGGCGTTTTGCCTTTCCTTGATTGTTATATCTACCGCCGTGAAAGTGAGTTGAAGTTTAGTGTATATCGCAAACCAACCAACGTTTGTTCATATATACACTATTATTCCTCACACCCTGATGGCGTAAAGGTATCTGTTTTCTCGTCGATGTATCTCAGGGCCCTACGCATTTGCAGCCCAGAGTACATCGATGATGAAATAAGATGTATTTACGACATTGGTACTAAGCTACAATACCCCAAACATGAACTAGATAAAGCTTACAATCGTGCTAAAATGACATTTTACAACCTTAGGTCAACTCAAACTTTCAATATGAATAACTTGCTAATTTTACC
>NC_134797.1:54136308-54138808 GCF_046742065.1 Oratosquilla oratoria
GACTAGCATGATTGAAGACATTCTGTAAAATTATCTTAATGGTGTCTTCTACGTTGATGTTCGAAAATAAACTTTCTACATCAAGGGAGGCCAAGATTCCTTGAGGATTGGTGTTTCTAAGGAGATCTACAAATTCATCTGTGGAGCGGAGAGCATGGACAGTTGGAATATATGGAGTGATTAGGTCATTTAGTTGTTTAGCTAGTTGGTATGTTGGTGTGGGAATTTGCGAAATAATGGGTCTCAATTTGTGTCCGGGTTTATGGGTTTTCACATTGCCATAGAAATACCCAGGTTCATAATGGCCTTGCAGAGGGGAAAATTTAACACCATCCTTATCAGCATTTGCATTGTCGATTAATTTTGTAACTTTCTTCCGGATTTCATCAATAGGGTTCTTTTTCACACGTAAAAACTTAGATGGATCTTGTAATATACTCTCAACTTTATCAATGTACTCCGAGCGGTTCAGAATGACAAAAAGGTCTGATTTGTCCGCCCTACGTATAGGGCGAAACGTCGTTAAGTTCTAGTTTTTATTTCCACAATGGACTCCATTGGAAATATTATTTATAATTTACCAAGTTCTAAGAAGAGAATTATTAGAAGAATTGAAAGTGTTAAGAAAAAGATCACGAACGCTGAGTATGCTGTGATTTTCAATAGAAAATGTCTTGATGAAAACCTGCTCCCTAAATTCACTAATATATATATATATATATATATATTACAGGTGAAAAATGTAATCACACATTTGTCAATAACGTAGAAACCACTGTTGGAGTAGAAAAGACTGGAAACGGGGAATCTATATATTTCGATTGCAAACTGCAATCCTCTTCAGTAGATACAAATAAGAGAGAGGGCGTGCTGTTTAAGTAGCACCCTTGACAAAAGAAAGGGGAACATGGGAAGATATCTCTACCCTCTTCTCACTCCATATGTGAGGTCAGGAGGCAAATGAGCTTTCACTAGGTTGGAGATGAAGAGTCCGGATATTATGTCCGGGGACCATTGCCCCTTTGAAATATTCATGTTGGGCTGAAATTCAATGATCGTAGATTCTACCATTTTTCTCCTGAACTCACATCCTGACAGGTAGAGAGATGAGAGTAGTGCTCAGAGAAAAATATTTATTTATTTATTTACATATATGTGTGCGTGTTCGTGTGTGTGCACACGTGCATGCGTGTGTCTAAATGTATATGTGCGGTCAGTGTGAATGTGCGTGTTTATCAAATAACTAAAAAGATATACATTTATAAATGAAAACAAACAGCCACAGCTTTCAAGAAACTTTCAACAATGTGATTTTTTCTTCTTCTTTTTCTTCTATAGGCAAGCAGTTTTATGCTGCTTTGGGGTGACCTCCACCCTGAAGGAGCCTTTACCGATCGAGACCCCCTCTCACACCGGCGACTGGTCCCTTAAAACGCATGAAAATAGTTTGTCTTTCGCCCGAACAAATTCCTTAGATATTGTCACCATGTTGAAAGTACAGAAACGCGTTATTCGTGGTTTCATGACCTTTGCCGTCCTGACCTGACCTGGGTCGGCCCGAGGAGGATCAATACCGCCTCATTAGATGGCGACAACCTTTAGGAGGTAGAGAACGGGGCCGTGGGATCTCCGTTATCTTGCAGAGACGCAGAGATCATAAATTAGGGACTCTGGGGTTGGGATTAATAGGGCTCGCAGGGCGGGGGAGGAAATAAATCAGATTTCGTCAGTTGGTAGGCAGGGCTCTAGGCTGTGGCTCGGCGCTACCCGTAGGAGGAGGAACTTCCTGCAGAAAGAGGAGCTTCCTGAAGAAGGAAGAACAAGATCAAATATTCCCTCGCAGGAGTGACGCCGGGTAGAGTGAGTGTCCGGGAGATTGGGGCCGGTGAGTTGTGGGGTCTTCGTCCATTGTCGTAATTACCTTTTCCGGGTTTAAGTCTCCTTGTATGCTTCTGATGTGATCATTGTATTTTTCTGGTTTGTTCGTGGCTGTCGACCTGTTCCGTCCTAAGCTTGGCTCCTTCAAATGAATAAGATTCCCCGACGATGAGCAGAAAATACGAAATGTGTTGTTGTGGAAGCCGCCATGCCTGAAGGCACTATTGTTAGTCACTTTCCTATAAACTAACCTAACCTAACCTAACCTAACCTAGCCTAGCCTAACCTAACCTAACCTAGCTAACCTAACCTAACCTAGCTAACCTAACCTAACCTAATCTAGTCTAACCTAACTTAGCCTAACCTAACCTAACCTAAATTAAACTAACCTAACCTAGCCTAGCCTAACCTAACCTAACCTGGTCTAACCTAACCTGGCCTAACCCAACCTAGTGTAACCTAGCCTAGCCTAGCCTAACCTAATCTAACCTATCCTAACATAACCAAGTCTAACTTAACCTAATCTAACCTAACACAGCCTATCCTAACCTTGTCTAACCTAACCTAACATAGCCTAGCCTAGCCAAACCTAGCCTAACCTAACCTAACCTAACCTATCTAA
>NC_134797.1:54143808-54151308 GCF_046742065.1 Oratosquilla oratoria
TGGTGTCTGGCATGTGCTACGAGCCGCTTTGCCTTCGCCGCCCAGGGAGGGAGGGAGGGAGGAGGGGAGAGGAGAGGGGAGAGGAGAGGGGAGGGGGGAAGTGAGGCGGGATTGCTGCAAATCAATTTTAGTGCCGTATTTTGGCCGCGTCAATCATCGTGGGTATTATGCGCAAGTTGCATGATTTTTTCTTTCTCTTTTTTTTTTTCATTCTCAAGGTTTGTTTTTCTTACTTCGAAGCGTTGATGGTTGATATGTTTCGCTAATTGCTCCTAAAAGACGAAGAAGTGAAGAACGATCAGGAAATCTTCGAAGAATTAAAATCGTCCGTTTTCCTCCTCAAGTGAAAATCAATTTAATTCTTTATCAAATAGATAGCACTCCCGTAGCTGAATAGATTCGCCTGGCGACAAGCAGAAAAATATAATAGAGTCGCAATTGCCCTTTAATAAAAATAGAAAATAAAATAAAACCTGGTTTTCCAAAGGTTGTAATTTTCATCATTATTGTTATTTTTGTTACTGTTATTGTGATTGTTATTGTTATTGTTATTTTTATTGTTATTTGTTACTTTTATTTCATTATTATTGTTTTTATTGTTATTGTTATTGTTATTGTTATTGTTATTGTTATTGTCATTGTTATTGTTATTTCTATTGTTATTTTCATAATTTTTGTTATCTTTTTTAGAATATGTTCCCTTTTTCCTTTGTAACCAAGGTTCCTAAATGTTTATGGACTTTTTATATAAATGTACAAATGATTCCATGCCCATACAGACGCTGTCACAAGTCGAAAATCAGTACTTTTAAACCCTTTATTTATTTATTATTATCTATATTATTATAAATTTTATTTATTTATTAATATCTATATTATTATAAAAAAATTCATTTATTCATTTATTTATTTATTTATTTGTTTATATATTTTTCCCATCCGACGTAGTTATGGACCAAAAGGTCTCCTGTCGGTATGCTCTGCCTTTGTAAACCCTTTCTTCATCCTTGGCGAAAGCTTTCTACCATTAGAATTTAGAATTTTGGCTAGTTTTCTAATTCTAATTTATTTGGTTTACGAGCCTATCTATAGATACACCAATAACGTTTACAGACACAACCAATGAAGTCAGTGATATGGTTTAACGTCACAAACTTCCCCCTATCGGAAGGCTAGGACGGTGCCCCTCACAGAGAGCTTTGTAGCGTGAAATTTAATTAACCATGATCTTGGTTCATCTTCGCCGGTGGCAGGATTCAAACCGCCATCCCCCTCGACCTTCGCCGCAAGTAACGATGCCCTAACCCGCTCTAATGGTAGAGTGTTCGACAGTTCTAGCGAAAGGATTTGATGGTACGGCCCCTTCATCATAAGGTACTTGCAACATCTTGTTTTCACTATAACAATGCATTGGTGGCGCAGTCAGAAACGTGCAGGTCTCGTATCATCTTAGTCCCGAGTTCGAGTCCCACACTTCTCAATTGTCACTGTTACCCGCCTTCAACAATCCAAGTCCATTGGGTAAAAGGTGATGGTTTCGGCCGCAGCTACTCAGCGCCTCCTGGCGTATTCTTCTCACCTTCTTAATGCCTTCTAGTGGTCACAACGAAAATGAAGCAAAGATCCTGTCAGATTCAGACGGTATATGTGAAGGATTAATCAAGAGGTACTAACTTTCTTTCGTTACCAAGAGTGTGCCATGGAGTGTGCCACGGATTGTGCCACGGATTGTGCCACGGAATAAGCCATGGAGTGTAGCACAGATTGCCCCACGGAATGGGCCACGGATTGTGCCACGGAATGAGCCACTGAGTGAGCCACGGAGTGTGCCACAGATTGTGCCACGAAATGAGCCTTGGAGTATGCCACGGATTGTGCCACGGAATGAGCCATGGAGTGTGCCACGGAATGAGCCATGGAGTGTGCCACGGATAGTACCGCGGAGTGTGCCACGGATTGTGCCACGGAATGAGCCAAGGAGTGTACCATGGAGTAAGCCACGGATTGTGCCACAGAGTGAGCCACGGATTGTGCCACGGATTGTGCCACGGATTGTGCCACGGATTGTGCCACGGAATGAGCCAAGGAGTGTATCATGGAGTAAGCCACGGATTGTGCCACAGAGTGAGCCACGGATTGTGCCACGGATTGTGCCACGGATTGTGCCACGGATTGTGCCACGGAATGAGCCAAGGAGTGTACCATGGAGTAAGCCACGGATTGTGCCACAGAGTGAGCCACGGATTGTGCCACGGATTGTGCCACGGATTGTGCCACGGATTGTGCCACGGAATGAGTCATGGAGTGTGCCACGGAATGAGCCAAGGAGTGTACCATGGATTAAGCCACGGATTGTGCCACAGAGTGAGCCACGGATTGTGCCACGGATTGTGCCACGGATTGTGCTACGGATTATGCCATGGAATGAGCCATGGAGTGTGCCACGGAATGAGCCACGGAAATTAATAAAAATCGCCTAGCGGCATCCATGATGTAGGAAAAGTTACACCCTGCACTGGTCGTTGTTCCGTAAGAAATAATTTTTTACCTAAACAAGAAAATCCGTGATACTGTCAAGTGTAAATACAAAAATGAATAAATAAATAAATAAATAAATAAATAAATAAATAAAATAAAAAAAAGTTTATGAAATAATCAACAAGAAACGCTGAATCTGTATAGTGTGAAAACTGTATGCTCGTTGAAGACTTCTGACCGTGACGGACATTTGAGTGACGACTCTCAAGAAATAAAAGTTTGGTGCAACTTTGGGGAACTTCAATGCAAAAAAAAAAAAAGGTTTCAAGAATTTATAGCCAAACGTCATCAGATTCTTCAGTAGATGGGCTTTTGTTATCTCTCTTTTCAGACTGAATGTTTATATGATATTTTTTTCCGGTTCTTTTCTGATTCTTTTATTACAAATTAAATCTCAAGAGTTGAATCTCAAGATTATATACTTGACTTTCTAAGTTCTTTAATATTATTGTTTGTTCTCAAAATCGGTTCCAGTCCAAACCTTTATCGTTTTGACTTTTGATTTCTTTTCGTAATTTCTATGATAAATTCAAATCCAGACTGAATCTTCAAGATCGTTTTCATGGATCCATTTTTATTTACGTCTTTCGTACCCGTTATTGCTTGTAATTTTATTATGGCTAACGTCAGGAGATTTTATCAATTTTCCTAACAACCCCTCCATAAGCACTTGACCTATGACCTAATTGCTAGAAGGGGTCTCTAGTATCTGTGCTTTTCTAAATTCTTTTCTTGCATATTGCAAAGGATTACCAAGGATTACAAAGGAGGGGTATGCCGACAGGAGACATTTTGGTCCACAACTAGGTCGGATGCGGAAAAAATTATAATAGTGATTAATGAATAAAAGAAAAATAAAGAAAAATTATAATAATATAAATAATAATAAACAAAATAAATGCATAGGTAAAGTTAAATAATAAAAAACAGGTAAATAGTAGATGACAATAAATTGACAGATAACTAATAATAAATAAAAATCAACCAAATAATAATACGCAAACAGATAACAAACAAATAAACAAATAATATAAAATAAATGGCAGTCATTACAGCATCTTGCAAAGCCCACCGAATCTGCAAATATATCAGACCTAAGTAAATTAACCTGACCTATGACCTAATTGCTAGAAGGAGTCTCTAGTATCTGTATTTTTTCTAGATTCTTTTCTTACATATTGCAAAGCTCACCGAAGCTGCAAATATATCAGACCTAAGTGAATTGACTTGATCTATGACCTAATTGCTAGAAGGAGTCTCTAGTATCTGTATTTTTCTAGATTCATTTCTTACATATTGCAAAGACCATCGAAGCTGCGAATAGATCAGAACTACCTAGAAAAATTGATTGAACATGTAAGTTACCTTAGCAAAAGGGGCTAAAAAGAGGTTTGAAAAGCTCGCAGAAAGTTTATGAATTGGACAAAGGAGTTAGAAGTTTGGCCACTTCTTTACTAAAAACAATTTCAAGGAGCTGAGAAGAATAGTCTGAGGGCAGTCATGATAAAGGGAGGGACGAGGATCACCCATGATAAAGGGAGGAAAGGGACGAGCATCACCCATGTTAAAGGAAGAGACGAGCATCGCCTGTGATAAAGGGAGTGAGGATCATCACCCATGATAAAGGGAGGGATGAGCATCGCCTGTGATAAAGGGAGTGAGGATCATCACCCATGATAAAGGGAGGGACAGGCATCGCCTGTGATAAAGGGAGTGAGGATCATCACCCATGATAAAGGGAGGGACAGGCATCGCCTGTGATAAAGGGAGTGAGGATCATCACCCATGATAAAGGGAGGGACAGGCATCGCCTGTGATAAAGGGAGTGAGGATCATCACCCATGATAAAGGGAGGGACAGGCATCGCCTGTGATAAAGGGAGTGAGGATCATCACCCATGATAAAGGGAGGAACAAGCATCACCCATGATAAAGGAAGGACAAACTTCACCCGAAGATGAAAGGCGAGTGGCCGGCCATACGCTCGACAAGATGTGTTATCAATAGAAACGATGGTGAACTGTTCATGACAATACTGATAACGATGTCGTTATCAGCAATCACTGGTGATCCAAAGTGACACACTTATGATATGACGTTGCTATCCCAAAGGTGTTTAATATTTTAGAGCCAGCTTTTTTCATGTATATCAAAAAGTAATAGAAAAAATAAGTAAATGAAATAAAGAGAAATGGAAATGGGAAAAAATATTCCTTGAAGAAGAAAAGACTAAAAAGGCCAGGAGTTTGATGTTTGTCATTTTCAATACCGTAATATATATATATATATATATAATATATATATATATATATATATATATATATATATATATATATATATATATATATATATATATTATATATATATCATATTTTAGTCATATCCGTTTTTCCACAGAATTTAATATTGTTTTAATAACTAATTACCACTGTCATTGTTGTAATGATCTGTTATTATCTTCCGTTGTTACATTCTTCATTGTTGTTAATGTTGCCACCTATTAGCATTGTTGGAACTTATTGTTCTTCTTCGTTCATTTTTCTTTTTCATTATCCTTTGCCATTGTCTTCCTTATTAAGAATCATTAATATGATTATCCTTTTAATGGGTGCCATTATCTAATTTTACAGTTGTAGTCACTATCGCCATTGTTACCACATTATCGTTATTTTATCACACCTCTCTCGTACTCGTCTTGAAAGCTTACTACTGCCAATGGCTGCCTAGGACATCGGCCCGTCTAAGGTCTTAAAAAAGTAAATATATAGATTAATAATAATGATAATAATAAAATGATTATAATAATGAAATGATAATAGTAATCATCATCATCATCATCATCATCATCATCATCATCATCATCATCATCATCATCATCATCATCATCATCATCATCATCATCATCATCATCATCATCGTAATCATCATCATCATCGTAATCATCATCATCGTAAACATCGTAATCATCATCATCGAAATCATCATCATCGTCGTAATCATCATCGTAATCTTCATCGTAGTCATTGTCGGAATCTTCATCGTTATCATCATCATAGACATCATCGTAATCATCATCGTAAGCATCATGATGATACATACATACATATACCAAGGCTTTTTCCCCCTTACAAGGGAGGTAGCCAAAAAGGAAAAGGCATAAAATCATTCCCACCCATTCCATCCCTGAATACACTCCACACCCCTCCATCCTCCCTCTTATCTTAGCACCTCCTGGATGACGGGTCATCCCTGCACCTTGTCTACTGCCCTGGGCCATGATAATAATGATAATGATAAATAGTAATCATAATGATAATAATATTAATATTTGACAAACAATAATAATAATGACAATTATAATGATAATAATGGGAATAATTAAACAATGAATTGGAGTAGAAGGCTCCAGGACAAAGAGAAAATGTTTAATTTCTTGAATATTTCATCAAGGCGGGAGTGACCCAGATACGAATAGAGATGAATGAAATCGGTTGAGTGTATGATATTTGTTTGTTTATCATTATCCCCTTGGTTTTTATTTATTACTAGTTATCTGTCAATTTATTATTATTCACTATTTACTTTTTTTTTATTTAACTGTACTTATGCATTTATTTATTTCATTTATTATTATGTATATTATAAAAAAAAAATTATCATTATTATATTTTTTTCTCATCCAACCTAGTTATGGACCAAAAGGTCTCCTGTCGGCATGCTCCTCCTTTGTGATCCTTTATAATATAAATTAAAGTACCAACCGGTAAGGAAGGGGTTAGCTGGTACAGGATACAAATAGTTTGCCACTGTAGTGGTTTTCTACGAAGTCCTGTAAAGTGAAATCTAATGGTGGCATTTATAGCAAAATATAAAGTACGATTGAGTACGGAAGGCATTAGAATAAAAGAATATTTGTCTAAACTCTACGGTCCTGTGAAGCCCATTTTCATGTAACGAAAGAAAATTTACCTTCTTATGGCAGCATCTTGGAAAACTTATAACTTTTGCGATCTTCAGCATCAAAGCTCCAATAATACTAATCACCTTTGCGAAATATTGTTAGAAATTTTGTAATCACAGAGACAAATAAAATCACTCATGTTTTTAATATTTCCAATTTATCATTATCTTGACTGCCATGTTGCAATTATATTCATTTTCAATGTGTACTGTATCTAATAATATTATTATTAGGTTTGTTGTCATTGTCGTTTAATAGCATTAATTTTTCTGTCTTGATCAATTAACACTATCATATTTCTTATTGCTTTCTTATCTTAGTTATACAATATATGTTGTTATGAAAATTTGCCATCAGTGTTATAATTTTAAGTTGATTTCCTGTTTTTATTGATTAGTTATGTATCTTATGATTTCATTAATCAGTTTTCATTCTATATCCACTATCGTTATTATCATGAATATTGTCTTTATCATTACCATATAGAACATCAATTCCTGATTTTTATTAACTCGTTAGTATTATTTTTTTTACATTGATTTGACTTTTTACTCTACATTTATTATTATCATTAACATCATCAAGCTTGCCATCTTTATCATCATTTATTAATTTCCTCTCCTTTTCCTACTCTTCTCTCTCCTTCCCATCTCATAATTTTCGAACATTTCTTTCGCGAGGAGAGATATTGCGTCATCATTCCTTATCGACTCCGTCCGTTTGTTAATTTGTTCGTTTGTTCATTTGTTCCTTTTGTTCATTATCATTCGACAAGTTATCGTGAGGCGGTCATGCTGGTCAATTAAGGTGCCATTTAACAACGTCGCCGCGAGAAAAAAAAAGAAAAAGAAAATTAAAACATTTTGTCGAAGGTATTGGAACGTTAATGGCCTCAATGCGATGACGTATATTTTGTATGTATATATATATATATATATATATATGTATACATAAATATGTATATATATACATATATATATATATATATATTTGCAGAAGAAA
>NC_134797.1:54171308-54181308 GCF_046742065.1 Oratosquilla oratoria
ATATATATATATATATATATATATATATATATATATATGGGGAAGGTGGAAGAATAAAACACGGCTGTGAAGAAGCTCAAAGCGAAACCGGTCAGAAATAAACTCGGCCCTAGATCCGTGTCTTATTCTTCCACCTTCCTCAAACCTGTCACAATGTCTCAACAATATATATATATATATATATATATATATATGTATTATATATATACACATATATATATATACATATATATATATATATGTATATATATACACATATATATACACACACATATATATATATACTGTATATATATGTATATATATACATATATATATATATATATATATATGGAAAATCTGGATATCGTAGATTTCGATATCTGATCGATTTTTTTTTTTTTTTTTACGAGAACAGAACAAGTAAAAGAACAGAACCCTGTGGAACACCTTTTATCACAAGAACAGAAACAGTGGAAGAACGAACCCTTGAAACACTCGCACGGTAACATCCCTACCAACTTACAATTTTGCTATTCTTGACAACGCGCAGTTAACGTCTGCTTACCCGCTTTCTCTCCCATCTCGATAAGTAACCTCTAAACGCTGTGTGGCGTAACTTTAATTGATAGGTTTCCGTGTAAGACAGCACCAGGAGCTCGTTGAAAGTATGTATATATCAACATCCCCAGTGTTTCCATTATTGTAATTGGAGATGACCATATTATGAAATTCAAGCAGGTTTGCTCCTAAGGGAATGTTTACGTCTTATACCGTGTTGACTGTCATTTATTGGACATTTGCTTTCTAAGTGATGCTCGATGCCATCAACACCTGATAAGAACTTAGAACCATTAATCAAGTCCTTATACGGCTCTTCTCGACGATTAGTCATAATTGGTTCTTCATTGCGAGCCAATTTGTCTGCTGCCTAGTGTGTATGTATGTATGCCTATTACACAACGTATACACATATAAGTACACTCTGGATTTACCTATTACACACACCTAATTGGCACTGAGATTATTTTCCTGCAAATCCAATTTCTCAATGAATCGACATTCTCGGCACACATGGGTAGTAATAATTCAGTGATCACCTTAAACGCGAAGCTAATATTCATTCATCAATTATTTATACCCTTTTGTCTACATTTAATCGCTTATGTATGCCCACTCCTTCAAACACCTCATACCAAGACACACAACTACAGTTTCTTTCTACGTTTAAGCTTAACAAAAGGCATTTGTCTAAAGTTCTGTGAATTCTTATATGGTAAGAAAAGAAACCGGAAAATGGTGGTTCCTTTGTTGGTCTTCATATAGGTCCTCAAGTACACTCGGAATTTTTTATTCCAAGTGACTTATAAAACACGGCGTGCGTGTGTGCGTGTGCGTGTGTGTGTGTGTGTGTGTGTGTGTGTGTGTGTGTGTGTGTGTGTGTGTGTGTGTGTGTGTGTGTGTGTGTGTGTGTGTGTGTGTGCGTGTGTGCGTGTGTGTGAGCGTGTGTGCTTGTTTAGGTCTGTGTTAAATCTGAAAACGCAGAGATGTTCACTGCAGATGAGCTATGTACTCAGTATCTACACAAAAGAAAATTTTCTTGGTTCATGGCGCAGTGCTATGGTGATTTTACTTCACTTGAAAGAATATCAGGAAGATCTTATAAAAAGTCGCTAAATTGGTTCGTTATTAATTAAAAAAAAAATCAGATATTCTTACAAATGGATTGGGTGAAGTTCTAGAGGGAAAACATTCATTAGAACAGAAAGAATTTAGAAGCGGATTTTCCTCGTATGACCATCTAGAAAAAACGAAGCAACTTATGAAGGAATGTACAGAATACAACAAGTCTTTTGGGGTTGAGCTTTTGTAGATTACGGAAAGGAATTCCTCAGTAGAACAGACGGGAGTACAAAGTTCCATGCGCAACTAGGGTGCAGACATATCGTAAGGTTTTTTTTCACAACTTTCGCAGAAGACAATGACGTAGTTCGAATTGCAGAAAATTCTTAATCGAGAAAGAAGTACGGCAGAGCGGCAGTTTCGTCTTGTTTACAGTTTAGCCCGAGGCATCTTCGGAGAGCTAAGTTTTGTAAAGGAAGGTTAGAACGCTAATGGGAAAATGCTTCAATCACCTTTAATTTCCGATTTACATTATTTTCATCTTAGAAAGATCAAAGGATTACAAAGGATTACAAAGGCGGAGCGTGCCGACAGGAGACCTTTGGGTCCATATCTAGGTCGGATGCGAAAAAAAATCATGATAGTAATAAATCGATAAATAAAAACTATAATAATGTAAATAACAAATAAAAATATAAATAAATGTATAGGTATAGTTAGATAATAAACATACAGGTAAATAGTAAATAATAATAAATTGACATATAACTAATAATAAACAAAAATCAAACAGACAAATGATAACAAAACAAAAACAAATAATATAAAATATATTATAATCATTACAGCATCTTGCTTAGGTGTTTATCTAAATGATTCTTAAAGCTTCGAACTGAACTACATTGCACTACCTGTGCAGGAAGTTTATTCCATTCATTAACTACACGGCTGGCGAATTTTTTTCTACTCACTTCCAAATTAAATCTATTTCCTGACAGTTACAGACCTTTGTTTCTTGTATGATTCTCATTCAGTTTGAAAATGTTGTCACTTTTGTTGTTGTCAATTTCCTTTAGAGTTTTAAAGACCTGTATCAAGTCATCTCTGAGTCTACGTTTTTTTAGGGAAAATAGATTCATATGATATAGTCGATTTTCGTATGATTTATTTTTTTATATTTGAAATCAGTTTTATGGCTCGCCGTTGTACTTTTTCCAATCTGTCGATGTCTTTAATGTGACCATACGGAAACAGCATATTCCAAATGTGGACGAACTAACGATTTATATAGCTTGTTAATGAGTGATGGACTTTTGAAATCAAAAGATCGCGCAATCAGTCCTAGAATCTTATTTGCTTTCTCAGAGGCTGAAATACACTGCTTGGATGATTTGAGGTCGTTACTGATAATTACGTCGATATCTTTTTCACTATCCAGTTTTGTTAACGAATTTCCAAATAACTTGTAATCGTACATACTGTTATTTTTACCTATGTGCATTACCTTGCATTTACTTGTGTTAAATTCCATTAGCCACTTTTCAGACCATTGCTGTAATTTATCTAAATCTTCTTGAATACCTAATTGGTTTAAGTGATCATTTGCCATTCCGCACAGTTTTGTATCATCAGCAAATTTGGAAACAGTAGATTTTAGTCCACGGTCTATATCATTTATATATACTATGAATAGAAGTGACCCAAGAACGGAACCCTGAGGAACTCCACTTGTAACATTTTTCCATCTAGAAGTTTTTTCCATTTAAAACGGCTCTCTGCTTTCGATCATTCAACCAATGATATAAAAAATAAACTCTTAAAGTAGATTTGAAGATGAAATGAAAAAGAGCCAAAGCAGTATCTAAATATAAAATCCCAAGCACATATACATATATACCAAAAGACCTTTTTCTCTATATAGAGGAAATGACTGGATCAAAACATACATCCCAAACCCATCCCATATTCCTTTTAATGCACATTCGTCGCCCGCCCACTCCCACCTTGATGATGGCCATCTCTTCCCCCCGCCACACCACTGGGATCAAAGGCACTGCATCCGGAAACATCGCTTCCGTAGCAGAACCCGACAGCTGAAACTGGTTAACCCCCACCGCTTCATTCATTACAAGCTGACCTACCCCACCCTTTTCCATTCAAAATGTTTAACAGAGTATATTAAAAAAAACATCCCTTCGGGTTACGTCATCTTTTCATTTACAATTATTTTCCAATCACCTCTATCTTTGGCACACTTTCTTCCTCGCTCGACAGACATTTTCCTTGAATCCAGTGTCCTCTTCGCCCTATCCATTTACCCCATTTTTGGTCTTCCTCTCAATTTCGCTCCATCCACTTCAGTTTCCCAGACTCTTTTTCCTTGTATTTCCTTCTTCACTTTTCCATATGCCCAAACTATCTCGGCACTCTTTGATCTATCCTATCTGACAGTTCTCTTCCCATCCTGCTGTCTGCTTCACTTCACCTCTAAACATATCTAAACATATCTAAATTCCAATTAAACATTTATAATCAATGATTTATTGAGAGGTTTGAAGGAGATAAGGACCATCATTTTATGAGACGAAATGTTAAAAATCATTAAAGATAATGAAAATAGGGGAAAAAAATCACATTTAGTTGAAAATTTGTAAATATAGAAATATCAGAAACTCCGTGTGTGTACGGAATATAAAGTTTACAATTGACATATAATCCCAGGTACGATCTACCAGTATAAAGCTATGAAACTGGTGAAAGTGATGGAGACAAAGCTATAAAGAAATCACAAAGGGCATTGGAGGAAGTTATGTTGGGAAAACATTGAAGGACAGGAAGAAGAGAGGTTGTATTAAACATCAGACTCGAGTTGAAGATATTGTGGAGGCAATGAAATAGTGGATGTAAAACCTAGCAGGTTGCGTAGTCGGAAAAGATGACGACAGATGGACCAAGTGCGTTACTGGCCGGACACTATGAGATGGTAAGCATAAAAGAGGAAGACCAAGTAGAGGGGGAGAGACAAGATAGAGAAATTTGGAAGAGTGTCGTAGCAGAAGTTGGTGAAGTCGTGTGATTCATGGAAGATATTAGAAGATACCTATGGTCAACAGTAGACTCCAAATGGCTGGTGAGTTGACTTGGATATGTATTATAAGGCAACACAACCGACCAAGGAGACTTAGGATTACAAAGGACTACAAAGGAGGAGCATGCCGGCAGGAGACCCTTTGGTCCATAACTAGGTCGGATGATCATCCGGAAATATCAATCCTTCAGTATAATGCTGTGCTCTCGATTTTATTCGCACCGAGCAGTATTGAACTGTATATATCCCTGTAATAGTAGCCTGCACTCTTTAATATCTTGTGTTTTATTTTGCCTTAATGTGTTTCGTTGTGGATTTTTCTCTTGCGCTTTATTGTGTATATTCAGTGTATGTTAGACATTATATTCTTCACCTGTACACCAAAATTAATTTCATTTTTTTGTCCGTGTGATGGAAATGACAAATGAAGATCTATCTAATACAAGAGTACTTCATTTAGCTATGGAACCGCACTCGGTCGAGAACCCATTTGTCCCCGAGTCTCCTACACGGCTGAACGAAGTCCTCGAGCATTAGCCAAAATAAGTTCTGTAGAGGATGCCTCCAGGATATCAACGTGGCGAGTGGATCAATCAAAGGACTACGTACTTTTAAGTGACAATATATTCCCTGTGAAAAAATGTATAATGCAAACAATCAAAGACATACGCATTCATTACAGACTAAAGAGAAAATAAACAAATTAGTTAATCAAATTGATATAGAATAAATGGATAAATGAAAATAAAATGTATCAACAAATGAATAGATAAGTGAATTAATATATATATATATATATATATATATATATATATATATATATATATATATATATATATATATATATTATATATATATATATATATATATATATAATTGTAATGAAAATAATCATTATGATGATGATTAGTAATAGTAATTAATGATACTAAAATAATTATCATCATCATCATCATCATCATCATCATCATCATCATCATCATCATCATCATCATCATCATCATCATCATCATCATCATCATCATCACTATTAATTTCATCAATAATATTTTCATCAATATTATTTTCATTAATATTATTTTCGTTATTATTGTCATATTGTTTTTACTGCTATATCTCAGTATTATATTGCTAAGAAAAATCAAACAAGCCAAACGTGATTACGAAGTAAAGATAACAAGCAACACCTCGCATAATAAGACAAAGTTTTCACAAATACATTAACGACATAGAAGAGTCGAAATATTCGTTTCTACCCTGTAGAATGAATTAGTGAACGTTATAATTACCTGATAATAAAGAAATATCCACAACGCTAAATCACAATTTCTGGTCAAGAAACATTATGAAAACAAAGAGTTACGTCTGAATTGAAAA
Organism: Oratosquilla oratoria; assembly: GCF_046742065.1. Classification (NCBI taxonomy): domain Eukaryota; kingdom Metazoa; phylum Arthropoda; class Malacostraca; order Stomatopoda; family Squillidae; genus Oratosquilla; species Oratosquilla oratoria. The sequence continues at coordinate 54,177,376 of NC_134797.1, forward strand.
TAAGTAGATAAATAGAATAGAAAATGGTTAAATAAAGACCTAAAAATTTTCAGGGTGTGATAAATATTACCATAGAGCTTTTGTGACGCATGTCTACGCCAACGCTCAAAGCCTCAAGATCGAAGAAGAAACGTTAAAGTCTCCGGACGTCGGCCTGGGAATTACAGACCGATTAGCTTGACACCCATCACATCCGTGATCCTAGAATCAATTATAAAGGATGAGGTGGTCAAATGTGTTGATATGAATAACAGAATTAGAGGTGCACAACACGGATTCTCTAAGTCATGCCTAGCGAATCTATTATAATCTTATTACCTTTTCTTTCTTTCTTTTTTTCTTTCTTTTTTTTTTTTTTTTTTTTTTTTTTTGTCAGCATGGAAGTACAAGGTCGCTAGACGTCGCCTTCCTGGGATCTTGTAAGGCAAGTGATAAAATTTTCTTTGACTAAGTTATCTACAAAGATCGCTCAAGATCAGAGACAATGTGGAGAACGGGAGAGTGAAGGGATTACAATACAGAAAATAATGTGTGATAATTTACGGGTAGCCCCATGTATAAAGGTAAGTGAGTAGTGGAGTTCCCTAAGGATCGGTGTTAGAGCCCCATCATATTCAACATATGCAATGATAATACAAAAGTGTGGCCAAGTAATTCTGTTTTAGAGTTTGCAGGCCACTTAAAGATAGGTAATAACATTAACGGAGTAAAACAAGTTATGCTTTTCAGTGGATTTAAGGGAGTGTTCAATTAAACTGAAAATTTCAATAAAAAATGCAATTACAAGTTTATGGGGGTACCAGACCAATAGCATAGAAAATGTTCAGCGCCAAAGAAGAATTCTCAAATGTTCACAATAAAGCAATGAGACAGTATAAAAAGGAACGAGTGATTTGTTGAATTTATTACAGATAATAGAAAAAATTGAGAGCAGTATCTAAGAAAATATATCCACAAATTTGATTCTGTGTAGAAAAGATGACAACCAGTGAACAGTATATAGGACATCTTAAGAGAAAATGACTGAGGGTTATACAATCTAATAGCGCACTATTTGAACTTATTCCATCGCCTGAATGGTGGAACTACATAAAACTATAATCACCAATGATAGAAAGTTTCTTTCCTCACCTAGATATACAAAATATGTTTACGTCCAGGGAGGTGAGAGCGTGTAAATAACGTCACACCAACTATCTGGGTCTGAAATAATAGAACACCTAACGGCTCCGTGATGTCATGTCGACTTTGAGGAAATCAAATGTGAACAAAGTTCGCCCATTTACAATTTGGAATACTTCTTCCGAACATAAAGCAACCTGCGCTTTGGTCACTGTCGTGATCCACCTATGGGCTAGGCTAGTCGCGACACAAAAAGAAAATAAATAAATAAATAAATAAAATAAGGCCATGCGCAGCTCAGGCGAGTGACAGAGAGTTCAGGCAGGATAATTAGAGTCTTTGTTAAAATTAACTATTATTTACAATAATTAAAAATAAAACACATAGAACATAGATGGACATAGAATAAGAAAGAATAACAATATATGTTACATAAATTATGAATGGATAATTACCAAGTATAGTAGCTGGGTGTGTGCTTTTATGCAGCACGTAAGAACAGGTATGCGAAACGAAGTCTTGATTATGGTGTAAACGAGTCTTGATCCTGGTTGCTAGAAGTCGCACCAACGGAAAGTCGTCTGGACCGCTCTTCAACTCTCGGGAACAAATGAGTTGTTTGAGGAGAGGCTGATGAACGATAACTTCTGGTGAAGGAATCTTCTGGTAGTCGGGGGCACGTAGGAGATTTATGGATGTTTCGTAGTTGAGAACTAACAGAGAGATTTGAGATGCACTTAGTCCAGTAACAGTCTGAAGATGTCCCAAACAATTCGGAAAACGAAGGCTTTGCACTTCGCGTGTGGAGAATGCCAATTTACGGGTTCGGCACTTGAGGTCCAAAGGACTTGTTTAGCTTAGTTGTCGTAATCGACTAATATAGACAATTTTCTATGTAGATTCAGATTATCCGTGGCCGTCTTCTTTCCTTGTCTTCTCTCTTCTTTGTGGCTCTCGGTGGTTCCTCTCGGTAGCTTCTCTTTTTGTATCTCTTCTCCATTGACTCTCGGACCGCTCTCTGCTTCGTCTTTTATAGCCCGGGAATGGGTGCTTACGTTTCCGGGATGCCATATTGTATCCAAAGTAGGTAGTTTAAACAACCTCCAACCAATGGGAAAGCAGAATATGCTTTCGCGTCAAATTATGTAACTAGGAGATAAAGGGAACACGGGCTGAGGGAAATACTTTTATTCCTGACAAGTTTCGCCACTCAGGCGAAACTAGTCAGGAATAAAAGTATTTCCCTCATCCCGTGTTCCCTTTACCTCCTATCCACATTCGTCACAATGTATACACAAATTATGTAACGTTTCCGTGAGCTTAGCATCATGATAGAATGTATGGAAGCGCGCCCCAACAGACGGATGTCATGCAATGTTTAACATTTTATGAAATACTATTTATTAAATACAAATTATAACATACACAACACATCTTATTCACTCAAGACGTGAAACAGCACAACCACAGGATATTGTTCATGCTAATGACGTGAGTCACCAAATTAACATTGGTGTACATTAATCTAGTCACGTGTTGAACCTGAAGACTGAAAGAAATCCAAAATTATACATATTCTAATACAAAATTTTGAAGCCCCGAGACTAAATGCCTTAACTGTCAACTAGGATTCCTGTTTTCTCTGAGCGCAAAGGTGAAAATTTATATAAAGCATTTTTAATCCGAAAAATTCCTCTGAGAATATGGATGTTATACACTATCATTTAGAATTAAGGTGGGTTACAATGAATTAACTAAAAAGTTTGAGTGGCATGAGTGTGTAACTATGTAACGCACAACTAGAGAATCATAACCACTTTTCTGATCTATTGGTAAGATAATTGTGTTGGTAGTGTTTTCGATATTTCAACATACTCCAAGACTAATAGCCACTTTTCTACTAAAACCCTCGTGCCCATACTAGAATATAAATAGATGTATAACCATTAGAACCATGTGAAATGATTGTAAATGATTATTATAATAACTAATAACTGCTCAGCCTGGCTTAGAATTGTTCAACTCGTCAAACCCAAGAGTTAATTTCCAAGATTTCCTTCTGGCTGATGCCAGATTTGATTCAACTCAAAGATGTACCCTTAATCGCTAAAGGTTCCACCTCAGGCCCTGAAAGGTCTTCCTTAAGCCCTAAAGGGTCTTCCTTAGGCCTGAAGGTACCCCCTTAAGACCTGATGGATACTCCCCTAGGACCACTGAAGGGTATCCCCATAAGACCTGAAGGGTACCCCCATAGGACCTGAAGGATATCCCCTTAGGACCTGAATGGCACCCAATTAGGACCTGAAGGGCAGCCCTTAGGACCTGAAGGTACCCCACTCAGGACCTGAAGGTACCGTCTTAGGACCTAAAGGTACCCTCTTATGACCTGAAAGGTATCCCCTTAGTACCTGAAGGGCACTCCATTAGGACCTGAAGGGCACCCCCTTAGGACCTGAAGAGCACCCCATTAGGACCTGAAGGGCAGCCCTTAATACCTGAAGGACACCCACGGAGGACCTGAAAGGCACCCTTTAGGACCTGAAAGATATCCCATAGGACCTGAATGGTACCCCCTTAGGACCTGAAGGACACCTTAAGACCTGTAGGCTACCCCTTTAGGATATGAAGGGTACACCCTAAGGACCTAAAGGGTACCCCCTTAGAACCTATAGGGTACTCCCTTAGGACCTGAAGGGTACTTCCTTAGGACCTGAAGGGCATCCCTTTGAGACCTGAAGGATACCCCCTTACCTGAAGGGTCCCCCTTAGGCGTTGAAGGGTTAATTCGACAAGGCTGAAAAAGAATATCCC
>NC_134797.1:54188808-54191308 GCF_046742065.1 Oratosquilla oratoria
AGGTTTGGTTGCGAAGCGTCCGATTTACCAGAATTTCGGTGGAAATGCACTCGGCTTCACATGTGTTCAGGATCACTAGGTCCCCATTTTAGCAATTCAAAAGACTTTTTGCACATTTTCGAAGGATTACAAAGGCGGAGCATGTCGTGAAGAGACCTTTTGGTCCATAACTAGGTCGGGTGCAAAAAAAATAATAAAAATTATAAATAGATAAATAAGAATATAACAATAATAATAATAATAATAATAATAATAATAATAATAATAATAAAAATAGTAATGATAATAATAATAAATAAATAGAAATATAATAACATAAATAATAGTAAATAAAATAAATGAATAAATGCATAGGTATAGTTATATAATAAACAAATCATCATTCTTTTGAGGTTCCATCTTCTGGAGAATTATCTGGCTCTTGCATAAACTGATATCGCAAGGCCAAATCCTTTGTAGAGACGTCACTCTGGTGTCCGGTTCCGTGAATTTGATCTTAAAGGACAGTATCGATATTCTCGTCACTCCAGACACTTCAAGGGCTTTTCTTTCCGGATCCGGTCCTCTTCATAAACTGCCGGTGGGTGGTGACGGTGGTGCTCCTACATATATATATATATATATATATATATATATATATATATATATATATGTATATAATATATATATATACATATATATATACATATATATATTGTATATAATGATAAATGTATTATATATATAATATATATATATTATATACATATATATATATTATATGTATATATATATATATATATATATATATATATATATGCGTCAGAAACCACCAGAAAACAAAATAAATTAACGAAGCAGAACGATTTCGTATAATTACATCCTCAGTGCTGATTCTTTCTTTGGATTAGCACTGAAAATGTAATTATACGAAAGCGCTCTGCTTCGTTAGCCTATTTTTCCTGGTGGTTTCTCACGCATTTGTGAACACATATATGTACATATGTACATATATATACTGTATATACATATACTAATACATCTACATTTACATCTACATCTATATATACACATGCATCTACACATACGTATACATATACATACACATATACATATACATATACATGTACATGTACATATACATATATACATATGTTATTATTATCTATATGGTATACAATATAAGACCATAACAAGAGTCTTTGATTCTTGAACTTAATCTTAACTTCGCAGCCGAAGGTTTGGGGGTTACTACAGGGCTGAATAGAATAGCCTGGCCTCAAACAGAATAGAGGAAAGGGTACCATCAGGTATGAAAGGAAGAACAACCCCCCACACACACACCCTCACCACCCCCACCCCCTCACCCTCTGGTACAGTCGACCGCATCATCGGGAAGTCTTTTCCGTTTGGCAACTTCGCGAATTACGCAATTTGATCTCTCAAGAGGAGAGGAGAGGAACTGAGTTTAATCCCAGATGAATTGTTCCCATTAACAAGGCGATTAGATTCGTTAATGTGCGATTAATGCAATTAACGAAAAGAGGTGAGCGACCGATGGCAACATCAGCCAGCAACCCCTCCTACTCTCTTCCTCCTCCTCCTCCTCCTCCTCCTCCTCCTTCTTCTTGTTTTCCTTCCTCCTCCTCCTCCTCCTCCCTCTTTATCTCCCTCCTTCTCCTCCCTCTTTCTCCTCCCTCTTTCTCTTCCTTCTTCTCCTCCTTCCTCCTCCTCCTCCTCCTCCTCCTCCTTCCTCTTCCTCCTCCTCCTTTTATTCCTTCTCCTTTTCCTCCCTCTTTATCTTCCTCCTTCTTCTCCCTCTTTCTCTTCCTTCTTCTCCTTCCTCTTCCTCCTCTTCTTCTTCCTTCATCTCCTCCTCCCCCTATTTATCTTCCTATCTCTCCTCCCTCCTCCTTCTTCTCCTTCTCCTCCTTCCTCTTCCTCCTCCTCATCTTCTTCATTCTCCTTCTCCTCCCTCTTTATCTTCCTCCTTCTCCTCCCTCTTCCTCTTCCTTCTTCTCCTTCCCCCTCCATTTCTTTCTCCTCGTCTCCTCGTCCTACTCATTCTCCTCGTATTCCTCTTCCTCGCTTCCTCCTCCTCCTCCTCTTCCTCACCTCATCTTCCTCCTCTTCTCTTTCTCCGCCTCTTTCTCCTCCTCCTTCACCTCCTCCTATTCTTCTACTCTTCCTCTACCTTCTCCATGCCTCCTCTTCTTCAATTTCCTCTTCCTCCTTTTCCTCCTCCTACTTCTCCTTTTCTTCTTCCTCTTCCCTTTCCACCTCTCATCTTATTCCTCCTCCCCTCCTCTTTCTCTTCCTAATCCTCTTTCTCCTTCTCCTCCTTCTTCACCTCCTCCTCTTCTACTACTCTTCCTTTACCTTCATGACTCCTTCTCTTCCTTCTTCTCCTCTTCCTCCTCTTCCTGCTGCTCTTCCTCCTCCTCTTGCTCCTGCTCCTCCTCCTCCTCCTCCTCCTCCTCCTCCTCCTTCTTTACCTCCTCCTCCTCCTCCTCCTTCTTCT
>NC_134797.1:54196308-54198808 GCF_046742065.1 Oratosquilla oratoria
TGTTGTGTAACAAATACTTCCATAAGAGAATGAATATGACAAAAGCTGAAAAGCATAAGAATCAATGTGAAAGACCTGTAGTTTTGCGTGGCTTGATAAATACATCCGTAGAAGAAGAGCAAAAAGAAGGAGAAATGTAAAAATCAACACGGTGATGTCCAACAAATACCTCTATAATAGAAATGTTAATAAATGAATGAATAGAAATAAATTAATAAATAAATATATAAATAGAAAACTCAAGCTTCAACAATAACGTATAAGATCAGAATTTTGGTGTTTCACAACAAATACTTTCATAAATAAATACGACAAAATATTAAACACACTTAGAATAAAATATATAAATAAATAGAAAACTCAGAAGCTTCAACAATCAACATAAAAGATCAGAATTTTGGTGTCTCACGGCAAATATTTCCATAATAATAAAAAATAATAAAAATATTAAATATGTTGAAAGTAAAATGATAAATATCATATGACACGAAGATCTGGCCACATGGAAATAAATATCAAATAAATCTTGAGAAATATTTCCACTCAAGCAAATGACCAGGTGCTCCTCGTTTTTGAGATGATAATTCTCTTTGTCCAAGCTGAGGACTGGCAATGTTAACATATGTCGAGATGAAGATGATCCCGGCTTCCTCTAACCTCACAATCAGGCAGAGCTTTTGTTCTTCCTTACCAACAGGTTGAATAATTACTTATATATATATATATATATATATATATATATATATATATATATATATAAATATATATATATATATATATAATAATATATATATATTATATATATATATTATATATATATATATATATATATATATATATATATATATATATATATATATATTTATATAGATAGATATGTATTTTCCTACCGTCCTTAACCTCTTTCTTACCAGTCTCCTGTTAAGCATTAAAGCTTGTCAGTCGTTCTGCCATATGTAGTCCCTCCATCTGATTCTGTCTTCATATAGCTGCTGGTTTTCGATGTTTTCAAGATTCTCTCTCATGGCTTCCACTGCTCCACTAATGTTCTCCCTCCACCTCACTCTGGTCTTGTTCCTTCTTGTACTTCTTATTGCTTATTTCCACCATCTCCATGATATCTAGTTTCAAAGCCTCTGAACAGATAAGTTAACTCTGAGACATCTTCTCTGCATAGTTAAGTGAAACCTCGTACCCAAACATATCTTGTATCTTAAGAATTATGAGTAGTCGTGCTTATCGTGGACATGTCAGTGATGACAGAATACATGTACGTATCTTTTTGTTTAAGAATTTTCTTATAATTTCCAAAACTTAAATTTACACCTGAATCAGCATAGCTATTGCTAAAACCATTTCTTTTGTCCTAAGTTTTTTCAGATACTCAAAGTCAATGGTAATGTGGTAGTCCATGTATCTTCAAGGTGAGTTTACAACACAACACACAATAAGGAAATGCATCTACATAACAATTGCCGAGGGAATTTGTTGAACAAATTGTAACGAAAATATTGTAATGGTTTGTCATGAAAGTAGATATATTATGTATTCAAGATACTGAATCCAAAAACTAAATCTAATCTTAGAACAATGTGCAACATAGAAATATATATAATTTCTATTTGGGAAATATTACACATTAATATTCAATATCACAGCTTTCCAGGCGGTCGGGATGGCTATTAATTGCTGAAAAAACGGATAATCCTTGCCACGCTGGGTCGTAGGGATGGTAATTTTGTAACCTCCCCCACATTTATGACAATTTTGGAAGATCTCCACAGTTATGGCAGGTTTGCAAAGTCCACGTAGTTATGGCAATTTTGTAAAGTACCTACTGTTATGACAGTTTTGCAAAGTCCCTACAGTTATGACAATTTTGCAAAGTCCACAAAGTTATGACAGTTTTAGAAAGTACCTACATTTATGACAGTTTTGGAAAGCCCTTACAGTTATGAGAATTTTGCAAAGTCCACACAGTTATGACAACTTTGCAGTCCCCACAGTTATGAAAAATTCCCAAAGTCTCCACATTTATGACAATTTTGGAAAGTTCCCACAGTTATGACAGTTTTGCAAAGACCCTACAGTTATGACAATTTTGGAAAGTCCCCACAGTTATGACAATTTTGGAAAGTCCCCATAGTTATGAAAAATTTGAAAAGTCCCTACAATAATGATAATTCTAGTCCCCATAATTATGATATTTATTGCAAACTCCCAACAGTTATGATAATTTTGGAAAGCCCCTACAGTTATGACAGTTTTGCAAAGTCCCCACAGTTATGACGATTTTAGAAAGTCCTCACAATTATGAAAAATTTGCAGTTCCCACAATTGTGATATTTTTGCAGTCCCCACAATTATGACATTTTTGCAAACTCTTCACAGTTATGACAAATTTTCAAAGTCCCCACAGTTATGATTATTTTACAGAATTCCTCACAGCTTGTACCCAGCAGATGTAATTTGCAAGAACACTGCATACCACTGATTCCTA
>NC_134797.1:54203808-54213808 GCF_046742065.1 Oratosquilla oratoria
TATTTTAGGGAGTTGCTAAATGTGAAGGAGGATAGGGAGAGAAAGATAGTTGCAGTGGGAAATGCTAAGAAAATGAGAGTGATGAGTGAGGAAAATGGAGGAGAAATAAGGAAGGATGAAGTGAAGGCAGTTGTTAAGATGATGAAAGCAGGTAAGGCACCTGGTATGGATGGATGCCATGCAGAATGTCTATAAAAGGAGGTACAGTGATGGTGGACTGGCTGGTGAGGTTACTTAATGTTTGCTGGAGAGAGGGTAGAGTGCCGGAGGATTGGAGGAGTGCCTGTATAGTTCCACTTTACAAGGGAAAAGGGGACAAATGTGAATGTAGTAGTTTCAGAGGGATTAGCTTGTTAAGTGTAGTTGGGAAGGCTTATGGGAGGATCTTGATTGAGAGGATTAGGAGAGGAACAGAGGGAGTAATTGATGAGGAATAGTGTGGATTTAGGACAGGTAGAGGTTGTGTAGATCAGATCTTTGTGGTAAGACAAATATGTGAGAAAGCTATAGGAAAGGGGAAGGATGTTTTTTGGGCTTTTATGGATCTGGAAAAGGCTTACGATAGGGTAGACAGAAAGGCACTGTGGGAGGTTATGCAGATTTATGGGATAGGAGGAAAGCTTCTAGGAGCTGTCAAGAGTTTTTATGAGAGTAGTAGAGCTTGTGTCAGGATTAGAAATGGAGAGAGTGAGTGGTTCGAGGTAAAGGTGGGACTTCGTCAAGGATGCGTTATGTCACCCTGGCTGTTCAACTTATACATGGATGGGGTAGTGCGAGAGGTAAATGCAAGGGTAGTAGGTCAGGGATTGGAGATGGTTAAAGAAAATGGAGAAAAGTGGGAGGTGAGCCAAATGTTGCTTGCTGACGATACTGCGCTTGTGGCAGGATCGGAGGAGGGATTGAGGAAGTTGGTGACAGAGTTTGGGAGAGTATGTGATAGAAGAAAGATAAAGATAAATGTGGGTAAAAGTAAGGTGATGAGATGTACAAGGGGTGAAAGTGGCAGTAGACTGGAAGTGAGCATTAAGGGAGAGCGACTGGAGGAAGTGGATAGTTTTAGATACTTGGGTGCAAATGTGGCAGGAAAAGGTGGAGTGAAGGTGGAGGTAGAATGCAGATTGAGAGAAGCGAGTAAATGCCTTGGTGGATTAAAAAGTGTAATGAGGAATAGACATTTGGGAATGGATGCTAAGAGGAGACTGTATGAAGGAGTGATTGTGCCAACAGCACTGTATGGGGCAGAAACATGGAACATAAGAGAGGAAGAGAGAAGGAGTTTGAATGTGTTTGAGATGAGGTGTCTGAGAAGTATGATGGGGGTTACTAGGCTAGATAGAGTGAGAAATGAGGAGGTGAGGAGAAGAACGGGGGTGGAAAGGGAGTTGGGGAATAGGGTTGATAAAAGAATATTAGGATGATTTGGACACATGGAAAGAAGGAGTGAAGAAAGACTAGTAAAAGAGGTATGGAAGGCAGATGTGGAGGGAGCGAACATGAGGGGACGTCCTAGGATGAGGTGGATGGATGGGGTGAAGGGGGCTTTGGGGAAGAGGGGAATGTCCGTTGAGGAAGGACGGGAGAGGACAGAAGACAGGGGTGAATGGAGAATGGTTGTATATGGATGATGTTGTGATGCATGAGGTGGAATGGGCGGGGGGATGGGGGGTGAGGTAGTATGTGTGAACAAAATTTGACGCAGCCCGAAGGGATTTCTCCCCGTCTTCTCCTTTTATGCATGGGGGGACGGAGAGGGGGGGTCGCCGATTTAATGAAGCGGCCTTGCTGTGGATGTGCTGTGTCTTGCGACACTGCTTCTGACCCAGGGCAGTGGACAAGGTGCAGGGATGACCCGTCATCCAGGAGGTGCTAAGATAAGAGGGAGGGTGGAGGGGTGTGGAGTGTATTCAGGGATGGAATGGGTGGGAATGATTTTATGCCTTTTCCTTTTTGGCTACCTCCCTTGTAAGGGGGAAATAACCTTGGTATATGTATGTATGTACATATACACACGCACACACACATACATAATATATATATATATATCCTACGAAACATTATATGTAGTATAGACATATGACATGTGTACTGTATATATAAGCGTAAGTGATTATGCCTTTGACTGCATCTGGGGTATATGGAATTCCTTGAACGGTGGCATATGGGCGACCCCTGGGCGTTAGAGAGGTTGGGTAATTTTTTAGAAGTTTTGCCAAGGGATTCGAACCCTAACCTATGCGTGCATAATCACGAAGCCAAGACGCCAGCGACTGAGCTATGTGCGATGGTACAAAAGGACTGTGCAAGTCCCATCGCACATAGCTCGGTTGCTGGCATCTTGGCTTCGTGATTTTGCACGCACAGGTCAGGGTTCGAATCCCTTGGCAGAGCTTCTAAAAAGAATTTCAATCTGTCTTAAACATGCACAAGTTGAGTAATCGTTTGCTAGCCTCTTGGCTTCGTGATTACGTATGCACAGGTCAGGGTTCGAATCCCTTGGCAGAGCTTCTAAAAAAAAACGTTCAATCTGTCTTAAACATACACAAGTTAGGTAATTCCTTTTTTATCAAAATTATCAAACCAACAAGTGGCTTAAGCGTCCAAACGGCTTCGGCCGTAGTTTGCGGAAAGATGGGATTCACTGGTCGCCGAGGTAAAGGAATTTAAGAACAGAACTATCTTCGACAAGTTCTGCGTCCAGACAGACTTCTTCATCGTTCTCTACGTCAGCCTTTCCTAACCTTTTCCAACCATAGCACCCCCTGTTGTCATGTCTGACCAGTCCAGCAGCCCTATCTTGTTATCAGAAGGATAAGAAAAAAGTGAAGTGTACTGCTTAATGATTTTTTTTTATTCCTTAGAATTGAAACGAATTGACAATATTGTTTATGTAGAAGAAATAAGAACACCCTAGAAAAAATAAAATATCAAGAAGAAAGTCAACTATGCACAACTGGGTAATCAATGATACATATATCAATGTGATTCTATTGTGCATCACTTCCCAGCACCCCCTATAATTTATTTCAGCACCCCCAGGGGGTGCTAGTGTAGCAAGGTCACGCCTTAAAGAATTCGTTTTCAATAACATTCGTGTACCGTAATTAATTTCATGTTTTAATAATTGCCATCCCGCTGGAACTGGCATTATGGAAATATAACATTATTGATATCAAGTCCCAAATATCTCTATGTAATATCTATAAATATTAGTATTATTATTCTATAAAATCTGAATTGTAATTTAAAATCTAAATTATTCAGTGCTCCTGATTATGAAATATACCCTTCTTGCATAAAGAATTGTGTTCCACAGCTAAGACATCGGTTGAAATCGTTTACACTCGCATTGTAATTGAAATAGACAAGTCCCGATAGAATCGGATTTTTCTTTATTCCATCCATTCTCTCACGGACGAATACCTTCACCAACTGTAGTAGCATACCACGACACTAACACCCCAGGTTGGGAAACCCTCCTCTACATCGTCTTCAGCGTCTCAACCTCAATCGAGCCAAGATCGAGTCAGCTCTTCAGCCGCGATGTCAAAGTAAAATTCGAAAGTTACGAATACTGTGCCAAGTGGTTTTCCGTACAGGGAGAAAAAGAGAAAAGAAAGTCTTCCTTATTTATTTTATCGACATCTTTACTACAAAGTTCTCATCATCCGTCTTCACAGTGAAGTCCCTCTCTCACTCCCTCTTTCTCCCTCTATCTACCTCTCCCTCTCTCTCCCTTCCTCCCTCTCCCTCTCCCCTCTTCTCCTCTCCCCCCTTCTCCCTCTCTCCCCTTCTCTCCTCCCTTCCTTCTCCTCCTCCCTCCCTTCTCCTCCCCTTTTCCATCCCTCCTCCTCCCTCCCATTCCTCCCCTTTTCCTCTCTCTCCCCCTCCCTCTCCCCTCCTTCTCCCTCCCTCCCTCTCCCTCCCTCCCCTCTCCCTTCCCTCTCCCTCTCCCTTTCTCTCCCTTTTTTCCCCTCTCTTCCCTTCCTCCCTCTTTCTCTCCTCCCCTCCCTCCCCTCCTCCCTCTCTCATCTTCTCCCTCCCTCTCCCTCTCCCTCTCCCTCTCTCACCTCTTCCTCTCCCTCTCTTTCCCTCCCTCCTCCCCTCCTCTCTCTCTCTCCCTTCTTCCCCTCCCTCTCCTCTCCCTCCCCTCTCCCTCTCTTCGCCCTCCCTTCTCCCTCTCTCACTCTCTCTTTCTCTCTTCTCTCCTCTCTCTCCATCTCTCTTTCCATCCTCTCCTCTCTCTCTCTCTATCTATCTCTTTTCTCTCTCTCCCCTCCTCTTGCTCTCTCGCCTCATCTCTCTCCTCTCTCTCTCCCTTCTCTCTTTCTCTCTCTCTCTCTCCCTTCTCTCTATCTCTCTCTCTCTCTTCTCCTCCTCTCTCTCCCTCTACTCCTCTCTTCCTCTCCTCTTCTCTCTCTCTCTCTCTCTCTCTCTCTCTCTCCTCTCTCTCTCCTCTCTCTCTCTCTCTCCCGCTCTCTCTCTCTCTCTCTCTCGTCCTCTCTCTCTCTTCTACTCTCCTCTCCTCCTCTCTCTCTCTCTCTCTCTTTCTCTCCTCCTCCTCTCTCTCTCTCTCTCTCTCTCTCTCTCTCTCTCTCTCTCTCTCTCTCTCTCTCTCTCTCTCTCTCTCTCTCTCTCTCTCTCTCTCTCTCTCTCTCTCTCTCTCTCTCTCAGAGGAAGAACCAGGAAACGCGGATTCAACTAGAATTAGAAAAATATATATATTTTCGCCAGTTAGAATAATAGGACAGCTTCAGAAGAAAAGCCATTCCAAGGTCTAACCACAAGAAGTAGGAATCATCTGTGCTTGCGCCTAGTGACTGGATCAGTAGCACCCAGTTCTCTGTAGCACCATTCGTGCTGTGCTTCTGTTCCAGGTGAGGGGTCTCAACTTAGGATCCGTGACCCCTTGATACTCCATAGACTTTCAAAAGCTGAACCACAATTCGGAAATTAGTGGTTGTTAGTGGATGCACAGCGATTAACTTTAGTGATGGAGTAGTCTTATGGAGGCTGGAGAAGAGCAATACATGTGTGGAATACACGGAAAAAACGTGTCGAGAACCACTGGTTCGAGGCATCAAACTTGTCGGGAACTCGAGGCTCAGGTAGCACACCAAGAAGACGTTGCTCGGGATTATGTACGATCTTGAAGAGCGGCAGCGTTAACATACCAACTGCTCGACAACGCCCAAGATCACGGAACGATAAAGAGTCACTCGCAAAGGTTGCTGCAGACTATATTTACAGAAAATAACTAGGTTTTACAGAGAAGCCACTAAAGCCGGATAAAAAGAAAACTACTTGAATTTCAACTTTCAAACGACAGAAAGCGTTCACCAGGACTGACGAAAGGTTTTAAAAAGTACTATGGACTATTTCCTCTTTAGATAGGAAACGCCACAGGAATGAATTAAATCGCCTGGCGGCAGACAGAAGAACAATAGGAAGAGTATCATCCTATACTTCAGACCTTGAGGTCTTTGAACCTCGATGGCTTAGGGTCTCGATTGAGTGAGAGGGAGTGACGAGTGACATAAACCCATTTGAGACCTGGAGCTTTCTTTCGGTTGATTGATATCGCTTAGGTCTGACCAGAATAAAGTTCTTGAGGTGCGACGACCACGGTGGACTCGAGAGAAGGCCTCTCGAGGACCCAGAGATTCGGCCGACACTTGCCAGAAAAAAGATCACAAGTGCAAAGAGACACTACCGGTTTCATTGTTCTGTTGGACCAGAGCACGTTTTAGTACTTTTTACTGTCTGTCGCTAATGATTTTATTAAACGCTGGGGGCAACCTGTTTCCGTGAGAGAGAGAAAGAGAGAGAGAGAGAGAGAGAGAGAGAGAGAGAGAGAGAGAGAGAGAGAGAGAGAGAGAGGGAGAGAGAGAGACTCACACCCTGTTGACCTCGAGCCATCTTAAATGAATAAAAGATTAACGTAATTCTCTTCCCTCTTCTCCGAGATTCCCAGAATGCGTCGGAGTCCGTCCGTCCGTCCTATCCAGACAAACGATCACGTTTTCCATTAAGGAACCGGGAATTATTCCCGGATCACGTGACCCAGACTAATGACGTGGCGACGGGGAGTCACGTGACCTGGGGGCGAGTGTTGATTGGCTAATTGACCGTAAGACGCACTGGCCGTAAGCGCAGGAGGAATGCAGTTGGTGAGTGCGTGTGGCTGGAAGGTAGCGTGACAGATGTGTATTGAGTGAGGCGTAGGTACTCCACCCAACGCCACACAAACGCACGCACACACACGCACGCACACACACGCACACACACACACGCACACACACACACGCACACACACACACACACACACACACACACACACACACACACGCACACACACACACACACACACACACACACACACACAGACACACACGCACATGATGGATGAAAATTTGTGAGAAATACAGTTGAGGTTAACAGAAAGACGTCTTGGACCCAATCCGGGGAGCGACAGTCATCCCCTCAGGGCTGCTCCTGATGGAAGTGAGAAAGTTGAGGGGTTTTGGAATTGAGCAGTTCGGAGTCCCATCTTGTAGGTTTAGCGCAAACAAGCAGGTACCCAACATTGGCTCCAGCAATCAACCAAAAACAAGCAGAGTATGGATCAGATAAGAAAGGTAATATTTGTTCGTCAGAGATATAAAAATAGATTATATTAATTCCTAAGAAAACCAAAGGGAGAGAGGGAGAGAAAGAGAGAGAGAGAAAGAGAGAAGCTTCGGACCTAATACCAAAAGATAAAAATATTGGATCATTTTTCTCTCTCTCTTTTTCCAACTCTTCTTTTTCTCTTCTTCTTTCCTTTCTCTCTTTTGTTTTTCTCTTTTTTTCTCTCTTTTTTCTCTTCTGTTTATTTCTCTTTCTCTTTTCTCTTTTTTTTCTCTTTTCTCTTTTCTCTTTTCTCTTTTTTCTCTTTTCTCTTTTTTCTCTTTTTTCTCGTTTTTTTCTTTTCTCTTTTCTCTTTTCTCTTTCTTCTTTCTTCTTTCTTCCTTCCTTCTTCCTTCTTCCTTCTTTCTTCTTCTTCTTCTTCTTCTTCTTCTTCTTCTTCTTCTTCTTCTTCTTCTTCTTCTTCTTCTTCTTCTTCTTCTTCTTCTTCTTCTTCTTCTTCTTCTTCTTCTTCTTCTTCTTCTTCTTCTTCTTCTTCTTCTTCTTCTTCTCCTCCTCCTCTTCTTCTTCTTCTTTTTCGTCTTCTTCTTATTCGTCTCCTTCATCCTCTTTTTAACTTTGTTCTTTCCGTTTTTAAAGTTTTTTTTTCTTCTTCCTCTTCATTTCTATTTCCATTTTTCTTGTTCTTCCTTTCCCTCCTCCTCTTCCTTCTTCCTCTTCCTCTTCATCTATCTCTTTCATCCCCATTGATGTTCTTCCCCCATTTTCTCCTTTCCCTTCCTCTTCTTGGATTTTTCTCCCCCTTCCCTCCTTCTCCTCGTCTTCTTCCTCCTCCCCTCCTCCTCCCCTCCTCCTGCTCCTCTTCTTCCTCCTGTTCCTCTTCTTCTTCCTCCTCCTCCCCTCCTCTTTTTCCTCCTCCTCCCCTCCTCTTCTTCCTCCTGCTCCTCTTCTTCCTCCTCCTCCTCCCCTCCTCTTTTTCCTCCTCCTCCCTCCTCTTTTTCCTCCTCCCCTCCTCTTCTTCCTCCTCCTCCTCCTCCCCTCCTCCTCCTCCCCTCCTCCTCCTCCTCCCCTCCTCCTCCTCCTCCTCCTCCTCCCCTCCTCCTCCTCCTCCCCTCCTCCTCCTCCTCCTCCCCGTCTCCTTCCCTCCTCCTCCTCCTGCTCCCCTTTTTCCTCCTCCTCCCCTCCTCTTCTTCCTCCTCCTCCTCCCTTCTTCCTCCTCCTTTCCTCCTCTGTGCCTCTTCTTTGATGGTCAGCCGAGGCGTTCCGGCCTAATCGATGAACCCGATTTCTTCTCCTCCATCATCACGTTTTCACACGAACGGGAAAATAGACCAAAATACGCAAGGAAGAAATCATAACATCATGTCTGTTTATATACACTAAGCAAAGAAGTGTTTACATTATATATATATATATATATATATATATATACAGTATACTGTGATAAAGTAGTATCCTCTGTCTGTCTATCTTTTTGTTTGTTGGTTTGTTTGATCACGAACTCCTAGGGTTTTGCAGATAGACCCCCATAACCATATATATTCTGATACCCTATCCCTCCAGGTACTTGGAAAACTATCTTTCATTTGTCTGTCTGGTTGTTTGTTTAATTTTTTGTTTGTTCTGGATCTCCTCCTAGGGTTTTGCATATAGACCCCCATAACCATATATATTCTGATACCCTATAACTTCAAGTACTTGGATGACTATATTTCATTTTCAAAAAATATATATATTTTTTTTTGGTTAGGGTTAAGGGTTAAAGTTAGGTGGGGTATGGTTAGGTCAGAGATTATTCACGAATTCCTCCTAGGTTTTTGCAGATAGACCCCTGTAACCATATATATTCTGAAACCTTATAACCCAAGGTACTTGGATTACTATCTTTCATTTCTCTGTCAATTTGTTTGTTTGTTTGT
This sequence comes from Oratosquilla oratoria, assembly GCF_046742065.1. NCBI lineage: Eukaryota > Metazoa > Arthropoda > Malacostraca > Stomatopoda > Squillidae > Oratosquilla > Oratosquilla oratoria. Next base: position 54,212,352 of record NC_134797.1, read on the forward strand.
TTGTTTGTTTGTTTGTCTGTCTGTTTGTATGTTCACGAACTGCTCCTAGGGTTTTGCAGATAGACCCCCATAACCATGAATATTCTAATACTCTATCACTCCAGGTACTTGTATAACTATGTTTCATTTAAAAGATATGCTTTGGTTAGGGTTAAGGGTGAAAGTTAGGTGGGGTATGGTTAAGTTAGGGATAATTCACGAACTCGCAGCAACGCGCGGGTAATTTGGCTAGTATATATATACAGTAGATATATATATATATATTTGTGTAAATAAATATATATATATATATATATATATATATATATATATATATATACATATATATGTACAACACTAAATGGGTCCCAGTGAACAGATATACATTTTTATCAACCGCAATACACTTTAATTCTAAGCCATCAACATCGAGAGACTCGAGGAGGCCAACATGCAGACATTGAGATGTGGTACAATATATATATATATATATATATATATATATATATATATATGTATGTATGTACATATAAATCATAAAATACCTTGAACAGGTTATATATGCATTGATCTTACGCCATTCTTACAGATGTGTGACTTTTAGATTAGTGTTATCGTTAGTCATCATCGCAATACCGTCATGACCAAAGACATTTCGATTGTAGTTGACCTTGTGTTAAAGCTCTTAGTCATTAGTTATCACACAGAAATGTTATTTACCATTGCTAGACCAAGCTCACGTTTTGCATTGGAAATACCTACTCTGTAAGTATTCAGTTTCACTACTCGATACATTGCCAGCTTGATTGAATACATGTCAGTCGTAATTCATCTTATGTCATGTTTCAGGATGATTACAAGAATGTTTCTCTCGGTGTGCGGGAATTTAATTCAATTTCCTTCGGAAAAAATCAAAGAAATCACCTTAAAAAAATATCACCTTTCCTTTCGTTAAATAATGTTTGATGATTTATAGCATTCACAAAGCAATGATTGTACTATTAGTTCTTATTAGTTATTATTAGTTATTAATGTGACATATCTTCGTAGGTCCGTGGAAATAACTTGTAGTTAATTAGGGCTTGCGGTTTGGAGATCACTGATTAATCAAACAAATGTGCACTTTATAAAATCTTAAACACACACATTCACGCACGCACACACAAACACACACACACACAAACATACGAGTATATGTATATATATATATATATATATATATATATATATATATATATATATATATATATATATATATATATATATATATATTAACAGATACTGAATGGTCACTAGTCCACAGATATTCATCTTATTAACCACATTAACTTATTTCCATTTTAATTCCTTCTAAACACGATCGGGACTAACAGATGTATGCATCTCGACGGAAGCATATTCGGAAATATATGTCCATATCACAACTAACACCAGAGTCGGACGAAAGAAAGTGTTGAGTAAGCGAAGCTATATACTTC
>NC_134797.1:54218808-54221308 GCF_046742065.1 Oratosquilla oratoria
CCTCTCTCTCTCCCTTTCCCCTTCTGCCTCTCCCCTCCTCCCTCTCCCTCCAATTTGACCACCCTCCCTCTTCCTCCTTCTCTCTTTCTCTCCCTCTCTCTCTCTCTCTCTCTCTCTCTCTCTCTCTCTCTCTCTCTCTCTCTCTCTCTCTCTCTCTCTCTCTCTCTCTCTCTCTCTCTCTCTCTCTCTCTCTCTCTCTCTGCCTCTCTCTCTCTCTCTCTCTCTCTCTCTCTCTCTCTCTCTCTCTCTCTCTCTCTCTCTCTCTCTCTCTCTCTCTCTCTCTCTCTCTCTCTCTCTCTCTCTGCCTCTCTCTCTCTCTCTCTCTCTCTCTCTCTCTCTCTCTCTCTCTCTCTCTCTCTCTCTCTCTCTCTCTCTCTCTCTCTCTCTCTCTCTCTCTGTCTGTCTGTCTCTCTCTCTCTCTATCTCTCACTCTCTCTATCTATCTATCTATCTATCTATATATATGTCTATCTATCTATCTATCTATCTCTCTCTCTCTTTCTTTGTCCCATTCTTCTCTCATTATTCACCGCAACCTCTTCCTCTTCCAGTCAGTCTCCATCTTATCTTTCTCTTTTTTTCCTTCTTCCCCCCTTTCCCCTCCACTTCCTCTATTCATCTTCGCTTTCTCCCAATCCTAGTCTTACTTTTTACTAGTCTTCTCTCTTCTCATCATCTCGCCTACACTCTCTTCTTCTCCCTCTCCCTCTTCCTCCTCCCTGTCCCTCTCCATCTCCCTCTCCCTCTCCCTCTCCCTTTCCCTTTCCCTCTCCCTCTCCCTCTCCCTCTTCCTCTCCCTCTCCCTCTCCTTCTCCCTCTCCCTCTTCCTCTCCCTCTCCCTCTCCCTCTCCCTCTCCTTTTCCCTCTCCCTCTCCCTCTCCCTCTCCCTCTCCCTATCCCTCTCCCTCTCCTTCACCCTATATGGAGTACTGACTACATAATACCTTAGGAACTTTGGTGGCACCCCAACGGACCAGAGCCACTTGGGATTATTTTATAATTAGAGACTAATCTCCTTTAGGAAAAGAATGATCTTCAATTTTAACTTTGACTGTCCGTTCTGCCACCGTTTTCAAATATTTCTTTATTTTTTTACTAGACTTCATCTCTTCGGTGATCCAAAATGGTCCACAACAACAGAAGCTCCGGCTATTCCCGTTTGAAGACAAAGGATTACAAAGGTGGAGCATGCCGACAGGAGACCTTTTGGTCCATAACTAGATCAGATGCGAAAAAATATATAATAACGATAAATGAAATTGTGTGTATATATATATATATATATATATATATATATATATACATATATATATATTATATATATACATATATATATAAATTTATATATATATACATATATATATATATATACATATATATATATATATATATATATATATATATACATATATATATATATATATATATATATCGATAATAATAAGATAAATAGATGCATAGGTATAGACTTTGTCTCCTTCGCCATCGTTATCACTTTTTTCCTTCAACATCTTCATCACCTTTTTTCCTCTTCCTCTCCTCCCTTCCTCCTCTCTTCCTCCTCTCCATCCTTCTCCTCCCCTTCCTCCTCTCCTTACTCCTCCTCCTCTTCCCCTTCCTCCTCCCTTCCTCCTCGTCTTCTTACTGTTCCTTCTCTTCCTTCTCCTCATCCTCCTCCACTCCTTCCTCCTTCCTTCCTCCTCCTCCCCTTCCTCCTCCCCTTCCTTCTCCTCCCCTTCCTCCTCTTCCCCATCCTCCTCCCCTTCCTCCTCCTTCTCTTACTGTTCCTTCTCTTCCTCCTCCTTCTCTTACTGTTCCTTCTCTTCCTCCTCCCCTTCTTCCTCCCCTTCCTTCTCCCCTTCCTCCTCCCTTTCTTCTTCCTCCTCTCACTATTTCTTCTCTTCCTTTTCCACTGATTCCTCCCCACCTCTTATCCGGCCTCCTCCTTCTTCTTTTCCCCTTCTTCCTCCTCCTCTCCTTCCTCCTCTCCTTCCTCCTCCTTCTCTTCCTTTTCCATTGCTTCCTCCTCACCTCTTATTCGGCTTCCTCCTTCTCCTCTTCCCTGTCTTCCTCCCCCTCCTTTTCCTCCTCACCTCTTATTCGCCCTCCTCCTTCTCCTCTTCCCTGTCTTCCTCCCCCTCCTTTTCCTCCTCTTACTCCTCCTCCTTCTACCCTTCCTCCTCTGCCTTCTCTTCTCACCACCTCCACCTTGTACTTCTCCCACTCCACCCTTTTGTTCGGCAGTTCCTCCTCCTCCTCCTCCTCCTCCTCCTCCTCCTCCTCCTCCTCCTCATACTCAACCTCCTTCTCCTCCTCCTCCTCCTCCTCCTCCTCCTTCTCCTCTTCCTCCACCTTTTCCTCTTCCTCTTCCTCTTTCTCCTCTTCCTCCTCCTCTTTCTCCTTCTCTTCCTCCTCCTATTCCTCTTCCTCTTCCTTCTCCTCCTCCTTCTCCTCCTCTTCCTCTCCCTCGTCCTCTTCTCCTCCTCTTCCTCTTTCTCCT
>NC_134797.1:54226308-54233808 GCF_046742065.1 Oratosquilla oratoria
CACCGTCTTTCCACTCAGTTTGTTATACCTTGAAACATTTGGTCTTTGTGCTGAGTCTTCTCTCGGTAATAACATTCATTAAGTCGCTATTCATCATCTCGATGTTTTCTCATTATTACATAGAAACTAAAATTTGACTTTGGTTTCCATGGGTAATTCGATTTTAATATATTTTGTTTTCTTTAATTTTTTTCTTCTTCTTAAAGACAAGTCTAGCTATGCCTGGTCCTGGAAAATTATATTTTTTTAAAGACAAGTCTAGCTATGCCTGGCCCTGGAAAACTAGATTTTTCTAAAGACAAGTCTAGCTATGCCTGGTCCTGGAAAACTAGATTTTTTTTTTCTTAAAGACAAGTCTAGCTATGCCTAGCCCTGGAAAGCTAGATTTTTTTTAAAGACAAGTCTAGCTATGCCTGGTCCTGGAAAACTAGATTTTTTCTTAGACAAGTCTATCTATGCCTGGTCCTGGAAAACTAGATTTTTTTTCTTAAAGACAAGTCTAGCTATGCCTGGTCCTGGAAAACTGGAAAAAAAAATTATGCGATTTTTTTTTTTTCATCTCTTGTTTTCACGCATGTCATTTCTTCTTAAAGACTATTTTGCATTTCCTATTTCTGCCCGTTCTCTATAGGACCGAGTTCGAATCCCGCGAATACTGGCACCTGGCAGATCGACGACCTGAGGTAAAGTTGTCGACGTAGGTCATAGCTTAGCGTCTCCTGGTGTAAATACTTTGATCGTTGCCCTGGCTTCCTCATTCCAACCACACCGACCTACTAAATACAATTTTTTTTTTTTTTTCAACTTCTTCGAACTCCCCCACGGCCTTCCCTTCTTTCGAAAGAATAAATTCATTTTAATTTTCGCATTGTTGTATCTTCACGCGAAATTAACCAATATCTCGCCCCCCTGTCATTTCTCTCACTTCATCCAATCCTCCTATCTCACGACTTGCTCGTCATTTTTTCCCCCAAGTTTGGCAATAAAGCTTCAGGGTAGCAGCCTATATTTATTTTCATGTACCCATTATCAGACTGATGTCATCATGGAGCAACAGAATTTCTTTCGTCAGTACCCTGTGAAGCAGTTGCACGATTATCAAACTCGTGAATTTAAGGAGTATATTTGTATAATCCAGCTATAAAGTTAATTGGTTGGATTCTTTGCATTTTTTTCTTTTGTCAGAAATTTTGTTTGCGATCGATTTACATTCGACAGTGAAATCTGACTGGGGTTTTCTTTTCTCAAGATTTTTTTTTTTTTTTTTTTTTTTTTTTTTACAATATTCAAAGCGATGTTCTCAAGATTTCCGCTCAGGATTAGCAACTTGTTATCTCGGAGACCTTGTGTCGTGCATATGGAAGTTCATCGCCTTTAAATTAACATTCTACTATCGAAACTTTACGGTGATATTCTTAAAAAAAATTATTTCCCTTCCAAGGATTTATATAAGATTTATATAAGGAAAGATTTGTATAAGGAAATATTTTTTTAAGAATACTACCTTAAGGTTCTTACGGTGGTATTCTTAAAAAAATTCTTTCCTTTCCAAGGATTTACATAAGATTTATATAAAGAAAGATTTATATAAGGAAAGATTTTTTTTAAGAATACCACCGTAAGGTCCTTATGGTGGTATTCTTAAAAAAATCTTTCCCTTCCAAGGATTTATATAAGATTTATATAAGGAAATATTTATATAAGGAAAGATTTTTTTAAGAATATCACCGTAAGGTTCTTACAGTGCTATTCTTAAACAATTCTTTCCCTTCCAAGGACTTATATAAGATTTATATAAGGAAAGATTTATATAAGGAAAGATTTTTTAAGAATACCACCGCAAGGTTCTTATGGTGGTATTCTTAAAAGAAATCTTCCCCTTTCATGGATTTATATAAGATTTATATAAGGAAAGATTTATATAAGGAAAAGAAACAAGGATTTATATAAGATTTATATAAGGAAAGATTTATATAAGGAAAGTTTTTTTAAGAATACCACCGTAAGGTTCTTACGGTGATATTCTTAAAAGAATCTTTCCCCTCTAAGGATTTATATAAGATTTATATAAGGAAAGATTTATATAAGGAAAGATTTTCTTTAAGAATACCACCGTTAAATCCCTCCTTGCCTACCTCCACGACTCGCCTCCACGTTTTCGGCTTGTTATTGTCCCTATGGATAGAAGCGCTGGTTACTGACGACGAAACACTCAGGGGGTTTCGTGGCGACGCAGTGCAACGAAGTACAAGATGCCATGTAATCGAACCTTGACTTGACGATGATCCAACAGGGTCATAATAGTCTCAAGATTATCAAAGAATTGCACAAATTTCTTGCATAAGATTTTTGAACGAGATGATATCTTTTCTCTCTCTTCTGTAACACTTGGCTTTGCCATCTCAATATAGAGACGCGTTCTATAAGCTTCTGTGCCAAGGCCAGAGGCAGGAACCTTTATTCAGCAAAGGATTGAACTTGTGACAAAGGTCAATGGAGACGTTTGAATTCCTTGAACAACAGCCCTACCTCTCTTTTTTTTTTTTTTTTTTTTTTACTCCTTCCCCCTTCCCCTTCCTCCCACGAGAAATGGACAGGAGGAAGACTTTGGCCTGTCATGAGAAGCGCTCGCTGCCTTCAAGGGAGGTCAAGTTAAGTCGTAAGACCCAGGGAGAGACGGACAGATGTCGGAGTCCACGATCTTTGTCCGTTGTTCGAGCTGTGATGTCAATATCTGAAGGAGGAAGAGGGGAAGGAAGACGACGAGCGACGACGAACGACGACGACCACCACCACCAACAACAACAACAACAATAACAAAACAACAAAACAACAACAACAAAACAACAAAACAATAACAAAAACAACAACAGTAGTAACAGCAGCAGCAACAGCAGCAACAGCAGCAGCAACAACAACAACAACAACAACAACAACAACAACAACAACAACAACAACAACAACAACAACAACAACAACAACAACAACAACAACAACAACAACAACAAAACAACAACAACAACCCAAAGAACCTTTAGCATGTCTGAGATGTAACGGAGTTTACGAGCTAACTAGGTTTAGAACAAGTTTCAAAGAACTGTAACGGACTTAACAAACTATAATGGACATAAACCAACGGTAACAACCTTAACAAGGAGTAACGTACAAAACCAAATTTAACGAACTGTAACGGACTTATAGTAACGGATTTAATTAACTGCAACGGACTTATAGATAACGATTATAACGAACTATTATTTTATGATCGGACCAAAAAATGTAATGGATTTTACACACTGTAACGGAAACTAAGAGTTGTAACGGAAGAAACGAACGGTTAGCTACCTCAAACCTCAAACCTCGAACCCTTAATTTGACTCGAACCTGAAACTTCGAACCTCTGGATCGTTTCGAATATCGACTTTCGAACATCATCTTTGATTCGAAACTCACATTTCGAACCTCGGGATCGTCTCGAACCTCTTCTCTCGAACCTCATGTCTGATTCGAACCTCTGGTTCGTCGTTTAACCTTTGGCTTCGAACTTTGGCTTCGTCTCGGGTTCGTTTCGAACTTCGAACTTCGGTTCGAGTTGGTTCTCTAGAGCCTGAGTCATCAACAACTGAACAAAATTGATAAAGTATGTTATTAAACCGTAAGTATATGTTCCCATCTTGATATATATACATATATATATATATATATATATATATATATATGTATATATATACACAGGTATATATGTATATATATATGTATATATATGTGTATATATATATATATATGTATATATATGTAAATATATATATATATATATATATATGTATATATATGTATATATATATATATCTATATATATACATATATATATATATGCATATATATATATATATATATATGCGTGTGTGTGTATATATGTGCGTGTGTGTGTGTGTGTATTTGTATATATATATATATATATATGTATATATATATATATATATATATGTATATATATATATATATATATATGTATGTATATATACATGTATACATATGCATACATACATGCATTTTTATATGAAGTAGGAGAAGAGCAAATATAGGTGCGAGAAAATTCTAGCACAAGTTGGTCACTGGAAAACTGGAAACCCCATTACCCTTCGAGAGTCCGCCAAGAAATCCATTGTCTACGCTATCTCGTCTTATTTTTCTTCCAATCTTTCACATTTTCCTGCGCGAGATTTATCGACCCACTGTCTTGCCTCCCTCCTCCATATTGCCACCTCCCCCTCCTCCTCCTCCTCCTCCTCCTCCTCCTCCTCCTTATCTTAACCACCCCTTCTCCTCTTCCTACCATAAATCCGGTTAATTTCTTCTTTTGTAATTCGTGATGAGTGATGATTATCTTACTGTCGTTAACTCCCTTCAGTAAGGTGACACACTTTATAGGTTTTGTTCTGGCGAAAGACAGGTGATTTTATGGAAGAACTGGCACATGTTCTCTCGGAAACAATTTGGTTAAAGTCAACTGCGCTAATAGATTTAACTATGTTGAGTTGTATTTTCATCAGTTTTAAGAATAAACTTCTTATCTTCGCTGTTCAACTTATAAACGAAATCATCCATGATATTTTGGAGAAGGAAAGGCGCTGAAGAATGCCGATAAATAATATTGTTAAATATGTAACAGTATGTAAAAACTGTTAATAATAACACCAAAAACTCGGAGGTTTTTTTTCGGCTACGAGGTTTCTTCAGGGTGAGAGGTCTTCAATGAGTATAAAGAGTGTCTGCTGTTCTTGGACAGCTGGTGAGGAGTGGACTATGGACTGTCTAGGAGGGACGACCTGCTCGCACGGGATCGACAATTGCAGGAGGGGAAGAGATGTTTGTATGAAAATGAAAAGATAGTTGTGTATGAGACGACATCTTGACAGGTTGTGAGAGAGGCAGAGGGGAAAGCACACAAATAGAACGAGAGTTTATTCTTTAACTAGTTTCGCACTATGGTGCCTCTTCAGGAAGAATATTACACAACAGAAAATACTGGCAATAAATGCAGAAAATGTGTATAAAAGAGGGCTATTGCCACCGGGCGATTTTAGGGATACTTATTGCGTGAGGTCGTAGCTTAGGAGGGATGGGCAGGAGACTTGGCGCTGGAGGCTGAAATAAATGCATGTAAATGTGAGGTTACTGTAGGGATATTTATTCATCTTAACCTCAACCAACAAAGAAAGTGAGTAGGAGACTTAGTCGTAGGGACAGAAAAATTGGAAAGATTTTTAGTGGTAGGTAAACTGAAATGAGAAGATGCAGTAGGAGAGAAAGTTAGAAATGAAAATAATTTCCGTAGAAGGAAAAGCTTATGTAGATTTTTTTTTTTTTTTTTTTTTTTTTTTTTTTTGGCATCCGACCTAGATATGGATCAAAAGGTCTCCTGTCGGCATGCTCCGCCTTTGTAATCCTTTGATTGTGCATGTAGTTGTGTTTTTGTTTGCGATATGCTTGTGTGTGTATGCTACGCATAGAGAGTTGTTTCCTCTAAGCGGGTGTACATTCAGCTTGATAATATAATTAAAGGGCGAGACGGCCGACGAAACAGATTTCCTGAAGTAACGGAGCCATTTAGCCGGAGAGAGAAGAGATAATGGTATATATATTCGATTGAGATGTGAATATTAAAAGTGCATATAATATGTTTACAGAAAAATTACATTAAAAGTAAAAATAGAATTATAATTAGAGGAAAGAAGATGACGACTAGGCAGAAGCCTGCGGTTTAGCTGACTCGGCCTGGGCAGAATGATGGGCACTGATTGGCCGCCGGGTTCTTCCTATGATCTCAGGCAGTGAGAAGCAACTCCAGCTATTCCACGGTTCAGGTGACCCAGCCTACCTAGAATACTGCATTATGATTGGCTGCTGTGGGATATAACCAGCCTCGGAAGCCGGGCATTGCTATGGAAGCGCTGTTTCTCGCTGCACTGCTTCTAACCTGAGGGCTGTGGCGGGATCAGGGATGACTTTCACCCACGGGATGCTAAGATGGGAGGGGACGAGAAGTGGGTTTCTTGCAGTGTGGGGTGGGACACCCCAGTCTCCATAAGCAGGTGGTAGTGAGTTCGATTCCTAGGACCCGCTACTTGTATCTTGTGTTGGTTCCTAACAGCCTTGGCCAGGCGGGGAGGCAACCCAAATGTCGGCCTAAAAAAAATCAGCTGGTTACCGCAATTGACAGAGCTTGCCCTACAAGGGTTTTTCACTTCCCTTTTCGTGGGAGTGGGATGATGAATTGTGGGGTGGGGTCGGGTGGGGTAATAAGAAGGAAAGTTTTTTGGTATGTATGTATGTATGTATGTATGTATGTATGTATGTATGTATGTATGTATGTATGTATGTATGTGCGTATGTATGTATGTATGTATGTATGTATGTATGTATGTATGTATGTATGTATGTATGTATGTATGTATGTGATGTATGTGAGTATGTATGTGTGTATAAATGTAGTGTATGTGCGTATGAATGTTTGTGTAATGCATGTATGTACTTATGTATGTATGTACGTATATATGTATGTATGTATGTATGTATGTATGTATGTATGTATTTATGTAAATAAACACGTGATAAAGGTCTACTTGGTCACAAGGTTTGTTCGTCTAATGTATTTGAATATGTTATAATTCACGTTACCTTTTGAGGCGTTGTTCATCATTCTTTAACAGTAAAAAGACAGGCTTAATTAGTTGATTGCTTTATCAATTGCAAGAATCACGGGATTAATTTCGCCATGACCTTTCATCTGATTTGGTTTTGGCTGTACTATAAGACATAATACAATACTAATGTACCAGTAATATAATACTGCTAATGCCATAATGATATAACGCTAATAATACACTAAGTATATACTGATAATATTCTGATGATAATTTAATTATATATCCATGATATGCTAGTGATATATTAATAATGATAGCTTCATATGCACATAGTAACACCGACAATGTCAAGTGAAGTAGCCGCGGGCGGAATATCTGCGGGCGAAATGTCCGCGGGCGAAATGTCCGAGGTCGAAATGTCCGAGGACAAAATGTCAGTGGGCAAAATGTCCGCATACGAAATCATTCTCCTCGCCAATCCCCGAGACTAAAACGAGGAACTCATTTATATGCTTCTGTCATCCCGTCCAGAAAGAATTTACCTTCAGCAGACCTCACCAGAGATGATTGACCAACTTCCCATGACTCTTCTAGCCTAAGTCACTCATCCGAAAAAATGAAATAATGGGGTTGAAGGAAGGCGAACAGCGTTAAAACAAATTTAGCGACGATGAGCGTCATGGCCGTAATGGTAATAACAGTGATAAGAATATTTCGAGGATGATTATCGTGATTATAGCCGGAAATGATAATCTTTTACTGATATGATAATGGTATCAATTATGATTGCGATGACTAATAATGCTAACAACAACAGTAGTAAATATTAAAGGTGATAATGATAAAAGAA
>NC_134797.1:54236308-54238808 GCF_046742065.1 Oratosquilla oratoria
ATCTATTAATATTTACTTCCCCTTAAGTTTAAATGAATTAATTCAAATGAGAGGCAGATAAGAAAAAAACATGTAGATCGCTTACACACACACATACACGCAACCACATACACACACAAACACACACACACACACACACACACACACACACACACACACACACACACACACAACCACAGACACACACACAACCACAGACACACACACACACAACCACACACAACCACAGACACACACACACACAACCCCCCACACACACTCACACATGTGTAGACATATGCACACACTATATGCACACGTACATTTACACATGGAAGAGACCTGCGTGATAATGGTAATGGCTCCTGTTGCTTCATCTCCTTTGAGATTCCTAGAATCGTATTTAAAGGAGTTACTCTTGCACGTCTCCCAGACTCCTTTGCAGTGCCTGTCGTTAACCACAGGGATGTAAATAATTACCTCCAAAATGTGTGAGATGATGAAGACACTATGGCACCCCACAGCAATGGCCCAATCATGTGATTCGACTTTTTTTTTTTTTTTTTTAATCACCGTGACGCTGATGTCCGATCTACATAGGATCACAAAGGAGGAGCATGCCGATAGAGATATTTTAGTCCATAACTAGGTCGGATGCAGAAAAAAATAATAATGATAGATAAATAAATAAATTAATAGATACAAATTGTAATAACATAAACAATAATAAATAAAATAAATAAATGCATACGTATAGTTAAATAATAAACAAACAGGTAAATAGTAAATAGTCCTGATAAAAAAAAAAAAGCAAGGAGATAGAGAGAGAGGCTCGCCATGCGTTCTGGAAGACCGAGCGGCGGCGGCGGCGGCGACGACGTCACGGTCATCTGAAGACTCAAACCGCGGAACAAACAGCCCCCGGATCTTGCGCGATAAAGACCGGGGGGGGGGGGGGGGTTCAACCTCGACAGCTTTCCCTCTCCATCTTCCCTCGACGTACTTTTCCTCTTCCTCCCTATGTTTCTCCTAGTCCTCCTCCTCCTTCTGTTTCTCCTATTCCTCCTCCTCCTACTCCTCCTCTTCCTCTTCCTCCTATTCCTCCTCCTATTCGTTTATAGTTTAATAAAGAAGAACAGAAAAAAGTGCATAATTGTACAGATGAAAGGCTGCGTTGCTTGGGAATGCAGATTTCTTCTATTAGGAAATTCGGGAAAAATTTTAGATTAAATGTTCTACCATTACAACCTGTCCACGTCATTTGTTCCTTTGTTTAATCTTATCATTTGTCCTTCTCTTCCTTCTTTACTTAATTTTCCTTTTCCTTTTACCCATTAATCCCTATGTTTGTTTTTCTTCCTCTACCTCAATCTCCCTCGCCCTCTCTCCCTTCCTCCCTCCCTCTCTCCCTCTCTCCCTCTCCCTCCATCTCTCCCTCTCACTCCCTCTCTCCTTCTCCCTCTCACTCCCTCTCTCCCTCTCCCTCCCTCCCGTCCTCCTCTCTCTCCCCTCTTCCCTCCCTTCTTCCTCTCTCTTCCCTCCTACCTCTTTTATTCCTCTCATTCCCCTCATCCCTCCCTTTTTCACTCCATCTCTCCCTCCCTCTCTCTCTCTCTCTCCCTCTCTCTCTCCCTCCCTCCTCCCTTTCTTCCTCCTCTCTCTCCCCTCTTCCCTCCCTTCCTCCTCTCTCTCTACTCCTACCTCCTTTATTCCTCTCTCTCTCCCCTCCTCCCTCCCTCTCTCCTTCTCTCCCTCTCTCCCTCTCTCCCTCTCTCCTCCCTCCCTTCCTCCTCTCTCTCCCCTCTCCTCTCCTTTATTCCTCTCCCCTCTTCCCTCCCTCTCTCCTCCCTCCCTTCCTCCTCTCTCTCCCCTCTCCCCTCCATTATTCCTCTCTCTCCCCTCTCCCCTCCCTCTCTCCCTCTCTCCCCCTCTCCCTCTTCCTCCTCCCTCCTCCCCTCATTTCCTCCTCTCTCTCCCCTCCTCCCTCCCTTCCTCTTCTCTCTCCCCTCTTACATCCCTCTCTCCCCTCCTCCCTCTCTCCCTCTCTCCCCCTCTCCCTCTCTTCCTCCCTCCTCCCTTCCTTTCCTCCTCTCTCTCCCCTCCTCCCTCCCTTCCTCCTCTCTCTCCCCTCTTCTCTCCCTTCTTCCTCTCTCTCCCCTCTTCCCTCCCTTCTTCCTCTCTCTCTACTCTTCCCTCCCTTCTCCCTCTCTCTCCCCTCTTACCTCCTTTATTCCTCTCTCTCCCTTCCTCACTCCTCTAATACTCTCTCTCCCCTCCTACCTCCTTTATTCCTCTCTCTCTCCCCTCTTCCCTCCCTTCCTCTTCTCTCTCCACTCTTCCTTCCCTTCTCCCTCTCTCTCCCCTCCTACTTCCTTTATTTCCTCTCTTTCCCCTCTTCCCTCCCTTCTTCCTCTCTCTCCCCTCTTCCCTCCCTTCTCCCTCTCTCTCCTCTCCTACCTCCTTTATTCCTCTCTTTCCCCGCCTCCCTCCCTCCCTCCCTCCCTCCCTCTCTCCCTCTCTC
>NC_134797.1:54248808-54253808 GCF_046742065.1 Oratosquilla oratoria
GAAGCAAGCCCCGCCACAGATGAAGCCCGCTTTGAGAAGCCCTTGTCTATTAGTACAAAGGGTTTGGTCCAATACCCGTCAGCCCCGAGGCTGGATTTCATAGCGCTCAGTCAGTGTCCGTCTTCCAGTGGCGAAGCTTGGAGACGGAAGCTACGGAGGTGACCGATGACAACCGTCGTTCTTTGGAGCTTCGACTGTTGGTGGAAAGCCAAACTAAGAAGGAAAAAATATTAAGAAAAGAGGAGATATATGAAGGATGATATGGTTTAATATCATAAACTCCCCTCTACCGGAAGGCTAGGACGGTGACCTTCACAGAGGACTTTGTAGCGTGGAATTTAATGAAACATGCCCTTGGCTCAACTTCGCCGGTGGCAGGACTCGAACAGTCATCCCCTCGACTTTCGCCGCAAGTAACGACCCCCTAACCCGCTCAAGTTTTTTTTATTTTTTATTTTTTATGTATTAAATAATTAATTGATAAGTAAATATATCAATTGACAAATTAATAGACACGTAAATAGGTTGATAAGGATAAAAAGATTAAGTAAAAGGAATTCTGGCAGTGATCATTTTATTCCTCATGCCGCCAGGTGATTTTATTCACCAAAAAATAAACGCCGTGATCGAAAGATTGACCAGTTGTAGTAGGATACAAAATAAACGAAACTTTTACGAAAGATGTTATACGTTCTGGATAACGTGTGTTTTTTTGTTGCTGCTCCCAGATAGTTTCGTTCGGTTTGCGGATTATTTCGGTCAGTTTGAGGAAGGTCACTGTACCGATGGATTTTGGACTAATTCTTTTTTTTTTTTTTTTTTTTTTTTTTTTTTTGTGCTTCAAAGATCTTGTTCAATCTTATTCCCTTTCTTAATCAGTAATTGGTTTAGTACCAAATCTCAGTTAAATCCTCTTAATTGGGTTAGGACCAAATCTCATTTAAATCCCTTTAATTGGGTTAGGACCAAATTTTAGTTAAATCGTTTTAACTGGGTTAGGACCAAATCTCAGTTAAATAATTTCCATTGGGTTAGGACCAAATCTCAGTTAATCCTCAATTGGGCTAGGATCAAATCTCAGTTAAATCCTTTTAACTAGGTTAGGACCAAATCTCAGTCAAATCCTTGTAATTGGGTTAGGACCAAATCTCAGTTAAATCTTTTTCATTGTGTTAGAGCCAAATCTCAGATAAATTCTTTCCTACCGGGTGATACTTTTATTTTGGCGGCCTTCAGATGGTTTAATTAACCTTTATTTGAGACTCCTTTATTAACCAAAATTGTTATTTATTTATTCATTTACTTATTTATTTTTATATATTTTTTTTAATTATCTTTTTTTTTTTTTTTTTTTGTCAGTAACTCGCGAAGGGAATGTAGAGGAGTGGGGATCGCCGATTAAGTGAAGCGGCCTTGCTGTGGATGTCCAGTGTCTTACTACATTGCTTCTGACTCAGGCCAGTGGGCGGGATACAGGTACGACCCGTCATCCACGAGGAGCTAAGATGAGAGGGGGGCAAAGTGTCGTGGATGGGGGTGGAATGTATGGGAGTAGGGACGTGCCTTCTGACTTGGCTACCTCCCTTTTAAGGGGGAAAATGCCCTTGGTATATAGATAGACTCACAAAGGGAAGTGAGAAACCTAAGGGAGGACTCGTCGATCCAATCCAAGTGTCCACATCGTATCCTTCGGTAATTGCAAAGAAAGACTAACTCACTGCTTCATCTCGATGTATGATGGATTTCTCTCTAAGACAGCGTTTCCCAACCTGGGGTACTTAAATCAATTATAGTGGGGTGCTGGGAAGTGATACACACAAAAATCACATTGATATATGCATCATTGATTACCCAGTTGTGCATATTTAACTTTTTCCCATGCTATCTTAATTTTCTAGGGTGTTCTTATTTCTTCTACAAACAATATTGTCAATTTGTTTCAGTTCTAAGGAATTAAGAAAATAAATCTTCAAGCAGTGCACTTCACTTTCTTTTATCCTTCTGATAACAAGATAGAGGTCCTGGACTGCTTAGACATGACAGGTGCTATGGTCGGCAAAGGTTAGGAAACGTTACTCAAAAGGGGCATTTAGATGGTCAAACGGTTTGACAAACCCGGTTTGTCAGACAAGTGTTTGAAGTGATGTTTGACCGTGTGAATAGGGTATTTGGTTGTCAAACACGTTCGACAAACGTGTTTGACGACCAAATACCCCATTCACACGGTCAAACATCACTTTAAACACTTGCCTGACAAACCGGGTTTGTCAAACTGTTCGACCGTGTAAATGGCCCTATATGACTTCCTCCTCTACAGAAGTTTCCGGGCTATGCGCGCGAGAATGCGTGAAGGTATGTGCGCGTGCGCGTGTGAATGTCTAATTGGCGGTCGCCTTTTTGCCTTCCCTTGATGCTTGTCGATCCATTTCATGCTCCATTGGTTTGAGCGAAACAAGGACATCTTTGTACAAGTTCTCTTGACTATTTCACTTTGGCGATTGATATCATAATTGTTGCAGATAGGATAGATAAACGAATAGATAAGTAATTAGACAAATGAATAATTATCTACACAGGTAATAGATATAAATACATAAATATAGATATATAGATAGAATTTTTGCGGGTTAGGTAGACAAATAGATTGATAGGATGAATAAACAAATGAACAAGTAATTAGATAAATGAATAAATAGATACATAGGTAATAGATATAGATAGACATAGACAGGTAAGATAAATAAACAAATAAACAATTAGATAAATTAATAGATGATTGCATAGATAAAAAATAGATAGACATAGATACAGAGAGAATTTTTCTGCAGCATAGATAGATAGGGTGATAAACTAATAAACAAGTAATTAGACAAATGAACAAATAATTACATAAGTAAGAGATAGACATAGATGGATTTTTGGAGGATAGATAGGGTGAATAAACGAATATAGATAGATAATAGATAGATAGACAAACGTATAAACAAATGCCAAGGATGAAATATTTCTGATCAGCGTCGGTTCTTCCACTTCGGTGGTCCTTCCAGCTGATTTGAGAATTTTCTGATTTACTCAGCCAGAATAAATGATATAAAGAGGTTAACTTACCACCAATTCCCCTTTCGTCACGGTGATGTTCAGATATTTTGTTCTTCCTGGCGTCAGGCAAGGTAGTTGGTAAAGACGATCGTAGGATCTTTTACTTGGATTTCTCCTCCTCATAAGTGGTTCAGGTTTCGAGGTTTCTTCTTGGTTGAATAAAATCGTCAGGCGGCAACAGGAACAAGCTATCAGTTAGTTGCGAAGGACTGGATTGAAACAAAGGTTCTGACAGTACATGCCTTTTATTGGAATGCCCTTAAAGTTTCGAATAAGATTATCACTTGGTCCACTGCTAAACGAGGGGTGCACTTCATATCCTTTGCCACAGTGATATGCTTATATATAAGAATTATTGTTGGTGACAGACTATTTTATTCACTTGAGGGATGACGATTGAGACCCTGAGTCTAATCCTCAGCTGAATGGAATCGGTTGATCTTAGCCAGAAGGAAATATAACAAGTATTTCGTCGTAGCAAAGGAGAGGTTTAAGACGTTCTACCGAGTGGAACACTTTCACGTGTTCATACATTATATTACAATTATACATACATACATATACCAAAGGCTTTTTTCCCCCTTTATAAGGGAGGTAGCCAAAAAAACAAAGGCATAAAAACCACTCCCACCCATTCCAATTATACAAACAATATTTACAAAATATTTGTGTAGTGCTTATTTGTAGATACGATATCAGGCATGGATTTTATTCACCTCTAGATAGAGCCCTTACATGCTTAAGTGCTGCCCCGTAACAAAGTGCTTTAGGACCCACATCGCCAAAACTGCAAATCAATTGAGCATGGAATGAAAAAGAAAATGTAGATATTTTGAGTCAAACTTGAACCTTTTTTTTCAATTAGACGTTTTAGCTATTGGCTTGCAAAATAATTTAACAGATTTTAAAATTCGAATGTAATATCCCGATTACAGAAAGAATAAGGAAAATTCTTTCGTGTTTTGTTGATTCGAACACAAAAATCGTCGATTACGGTAAGATACTCAAGACTTCTTTGATTTTTTTTTTTTTTTTGTATCATTATTCTGTCAGCCTTGTGGGCGGTAAGTCCAGACTAGAATTGCCGTCTCCCCCCAAAAGCGCCGCCCATGGGGATACGCCCCCCCACCCATGAGTAGAAAGGATGTCGGAACACGTGGCACGTGGCACGTGATATGTGGCACGCGGCACGTGGCACGTGGCACGCTGTATTTATAGATCAGTGGTAGAAGGGACAGGTAGATCAACGTGCCGGTATATTCGATTTGTTAGGACCCAATCACACACCAAGCTTACGACTTGTTTCCGACCACCAGCGACCAGGCTGATTTTTGCTGTTCCTCTGTTTATAGAAATGTATTCAAAACAATGATGCAATTGGAATGAAACTCCCCCTCCTCCCCGTCATGAAGATGAAGATGAAACAGCCACGTGGCGCTAACCATGAGAAAGTGCCACCGTCGAAGGTGATCGGAAACAGGTCGTAAGCTTGGTGTGACTGGGTCTTTATGCTTCTTTATAAACCAATACAATGTTGCCAGATTTCGTCATTCCATCCAACGACTATAGCTGTGATAATTGGGGGTGACCGTATTCACTCTAGTCTTTACCATAAGTTTATCCCCCTCCCCCCCTCCCCCCCTCCATCCTTCCCCCCGCCCTTCTCAGTTCAACTTTTGCAAAATCGTGAGGATTCATGCAGAGGTATGTATTCTTGTTTCGATGGAATTCATTTCTACCAATCAGAAAGTAGTGATTATCGAATCCACCAAAAGTGGGCGTGGCTAGACTCCCAAACTTCTGTAAACAAACTACAGATGCACTAAGATATTCAAAGGATCACATAAAGGTGATTATACGAATAAAGATTCTGAACTTAAACAGCTAATGGAATACAATTC
>NC_134797.1:54258808-54276308 GCF_046742065.1 Oratosquilla oratoria
TATAAATGTTGCCCTGGCTAAAGCTATATAGATTTTATTTCATTGAATTATAGATTATTCGTGGATTTAATGGGTTGGGTAATGCTTAACAACACCAGTAACAATTAATATTTTCCTACAAATTCGCACTCAGACCTTTAGGAATAGATAAATCAAGATTCCTGGCACCTGCTAGGGCTGGACCTCACGAATCCTACGAAGTCCCTATATCAAGGCTTCCTCATGACCCGACAGTAACTCATTTATCCCACGTCGCCAGCGACCCCCTTGCTAACACCTTCTTCAGATAGGTATTCATACGGTGGTATTCTTAGAAAAAATCTTTCCTTATATAGATCTTATATAAATCCTTGGAAGGGAAAGATTTATTTAAGGAAATATATTTTTTTAAGAATACCACCGTAAGATTCTTAATGTGGTATTCTTAAAAAAACTTATTCCCTTATATCTTTTTAAGAATATCACCGTAAGATTCTTACGGTGGTATTCTTGAAAAAATTATTCCCTTATATAAATCTTTCCCATCCTATGATTTAGATAAAATTTATATAAAGAAAGAATTTCTTTTTAAAAACCACCGATAGTTCTCCCCGAAGACAACGACACTTCCTGCATCAGAAGACGAACTCGTGGTCTGAAGAGATCCTTAAAATAAGACATAATAAAACTACAGACCGTTAACAAAAAAAAAAAAAAGTTGCAACCGTTACAACCGTTGCTCAACAGAAATAACCGTCACCCAGAGGTCACCAGTCCCTCCGGGTCTACTTCTTGAGACCGAACCAGTCGGTTCGGATGCGGTTGGCCCACGACTCTGAGCCCCAGAGGTTCGAGTGTATGCGGATCTTGAGCCTGGTTTGGTCCTTGTAGGACAAGTGTGGGAAAAGACGAATCCCCGCAATCTTCTCCACGTCGAGGACCTTGGCGCTGTACTCGCGAGCGTACTCGGCCGCTGACTGCAACAGAGAAGAGAGGTTAGAGTCTGTTCATATCTTCTTATCGTCTGTTTCTACAGTTCTGTCTTTCACAGTAGGTTAGCAACAGAGAAGAGAGGTTAGAGTCTGTTATTATAGTTCTGCCTTTCACAGTAGGTTAGCAACAGAGAAGAGAGGTTAGACTCTGTTCTTACAGTTCTGCCTTTTACAGTAGATTAGCAACAGAGAAGAGAGATTAGAGTCTATTCTTATCTTATTATCTTCTGTCTTTCACAGTAGGTTATAAGTCTAAATTTAAATTCCTTCTCACTGTGACCCCTCCTCGTGACATATTCCCTTGCCTCCTATATTCTTGACTTACTCATCCATATATTCCACGTGCCATGGCGATTCTTCTAAGTACTTCAAAGAAGGTTAGGCTAAATCAGGTTAGGTTAGTGCAGTGGCTGTGAAGAGATCCTTTGGGGAATAATTCTACTTTTGACTTTATATTGGCAAAACCTGCCGTCAAGAGTCCAAGTCGGTAACAAAAGACATAAACTCGTAAGCAAACACATAACCAATCAATACTAAATATATATATATATATATATATATATATATATATATATATATATATATATATATATATATATATATATATATATATATATTATTTATTCACTCACCTGTGTATCAAATTCTATTAATTGCTGTTGTTGTGTTCTAGTATTCATTTATGTTTACCTGCTTCCTGTTATCAAATTTCGATTCACCGCGTACATCAAATACCTTAAACAATTCAACTTAGCCCACATAAATAATATAATTACCTGTATGCCGCCTTCACCGAACTCACTCCTATCAGGAGGCCACGACTGTGACCCTTACAGAAGAGTTTGTATCGTGAAATGGAACGAACCATGACCTGGGTCCTACTCGATGGCAGCAGGGTTCGAACCCCCGTCACCTCGGCCGCCGCCGCAAGTGCTGACGCTCCAACCCGCTTGACCAGCGAAAAGTTGAATACGTGGAAGGGGAAAATTATTTTCCTATCATGTGGGTCTCAATCGTTTGAGAAATGGCTCAGGATAGGGTCCAAGTTTGTAAGGAAATCGTCTATTATTTTTTTAAAGAATATCTGATGGTTCAGTAGTAGTGTTAGATTTTTTTAAGAAAAAGATTTAGAAGATTTTTTTCTTCGAATGAAATTGTTTTCAAAAACAAATCATGGATACCGTGACGAATTTGCGAGCACATGGTCGTGAGTTCGATTCCTGGGACCCGCTGCGTGCTTCTTGCGTTGGTTCCCGAAACCCCTGGCCAGGCGGGGAGGTGACCCCAACATCGGCCTAAAAAATCAAGAGGTTTACCGCAACTGACAACCCTTGCCCTATCAGGGGTTTCTCACTTCCCATCTCATGGAAGTGCTATGGTTAGTGCGGCACTGCTTCTGACCCAGGGCAGTGGACAAGATGCAGGGATGACCCGTCATCCAGGAGGTGCCAAGATAAGAAGGAGGGAAGAGGGTAGAGGGGAGTGGAGTATGCAGGGGAGGGAATGGGTGGGAGTGGTTTCTATGCCTTTGTCTTTTGGCTACCTCCCTTGTAAGGGGAAAAAAACTTTGGTATATGCATGTATGTATGTGTGTGTGTATGTATGTATGTATGTATGTATGTATGTGTGTGTGTATGTATGTATGTATGTGTGTATGTATGTATGTGTGTGTGTATGTATGTATGTATGTTATGGTTAGTTGAAAAACGATTAAAACCACTCAGTTTGATTCCGGAGGGCAATTTCTTCTCTACGATTTGTTATTGAAAATAAATTTACTTTCTTTAGAACGAAAATTCCCCTCAAGAATGAAACAAATTAATGTGAGACTCTATCATAGTCCGCAAATAGAAAATTATCGAAATTACAATGGAGATTGGAAATGGAGAGAGTGAGTGGTTTGAAGTAAAGGTGGGACTTCGTCAAGGATGCGTTATGTCGCCCTGGCTGTTCAACTTATACATGGATGGGGTGGTGCGAGAGGTGAATGCTAGGGTAGTGAGTCAGGGATTGGAGATGGTTAAAGAAAATGGAGAAAAGTGGGAGGTGAGCCAGCTGTTGTTTGCGGACGACACTGCGCTTGTGGCAGGGTCAGAGGAGGGATTGAGGAAGCTGGTGGCAGAGTTTGGGAGAGTATGTGATAGAAGAAAGCTAAAGATAAATGTGGGTAAAAGTAAGGTGATGAGATGTACAAGGGGTGAAAGTGGCAGTAGACTGGAAGTGAACATTAAGGGAGAGCGACTGGAGGAAGTGGATAGTTTTAGATACTTGGGTGCAAGTGTAGCAGGAAAAGGTGGAGTGAAGGTGGAGGAAGAATGTAGATTAAGAGAAGCGAGTGAATGCCTTGGTGGTTTAAAGAGTGTAATGAGAAATAGACATTTGGGAATGGATGCGAAGAGGAGACTGTATGAAGGAGTGATTGTGCCAACAGCACTGTATGGGGCAGAAACGTGGAACATAAGAGAAGAAGAGAGAAGGAGTTTGAATGTGTTTGAGATGAGGTGTCTGAGAAGTATGGTGGGGGTTACTAGGCTAGATAGAGTGAGAAATGAGGAGGTGAGGAGGAGAACAGGGGTGAAAAAGGATTTGGGAGATAGGGTTGATGAAAGAATATTAGGATGGTTTGGACACATGGAAAGAATGAGTGAAGAAAGACTAGTAAAAGAGGTATGGAAGGCAGATGTGGAGGGAGTGAACATGAGGGGACGTCCTAGGATGAGGTGGATGGATGGGGTGAAGGGGGCTTTGGGGAAGAGGGGAATGTCTGTTGAGGAAGGAAGGGAGAGGACGGAAGACAGAGGTGAGTGGAGAATGGTTGTATATGGATGATGTTGTGACTGCATGAGGAGGAATGGGCGGGGGGGGTGGGGGGTGGGGTAGTATGTGTGAGTAAATTTTGACGCAGCCCGAAGGGATTTCTCCCCGTCCTCTCCTTATATGCAAAGGGGGACGGAGAGGGGGGGTCGCCGATTAAATGAAGCGGCCTTGTTGTGGATGTACTGTGTCTTGCGACACTGCTTCTGACCCAGGGTGGTGGGCAGGGTGCAGGGATGACCCGTCATCCAGGAGGTGCTCAGATGAGAGGAAGGGTGGGAGGGGTGTGGAGTGTATTTAGGGATGAAATGGGTGGGAGTGTTTTTATGCCTTTCCCTTTTTGGCTACCTCCCTTGGAAGGGGGAAAAAGCCTTGGTATATGTATGTATGTATGTACAATGGAAGGGAGCTATTGGAAGCTCCCTGGCTGAGCGGGTTAGGGCGTCGTTACTTGCGGCGAAAGTTGAGAGGGATGGCGGTTCGAATCCTGCCATCGACGAAGTTGAACCAAAGGCATGGTTTATTAAATTCCACGCCTATAAGGTCCTCTGTAAGGGGCACCGTCTTAGCCTTCCGATGGGAGGAGTTTGTGGCGTTAAACCCAAACATTAGAGGAGTATCTTTAAGATTTCAGTCCACTATTAGTCCCCATTTAGGACTCCTAAAGTAACGGAGGGAAGTTGAATTATATAAATATTTCATTTCTTCTCCATGAATATAGGAAATTACTTTTTTTTTCAAATACCATCGAGTATGGAAGTTTCAACGCTCTGTTTTGGTAAATAGCAATCTAAATATGAATAAGTGATTTCGATGAAATAAAAGATAGTAATCCAGAAGCTGCGGTTACTAAACCTCTGCGAGTGTTTTCTTTATTTTTATTGTGCAATCAATTTTTGTAAATGAAATAAATCGGTGCATAATATCCAGATGTTGTAGTCACCCCATTTTTTAAGTTCTCTGTAATGCATCTACCGTTTTCTTTCTTATTTGCGGGGTATAAATAATGCAATGGTATCAATTTAGTGTAAGACAAACTTTCTTAGAAGAATTCCATATATTATCCATAACCGCAAAAAATATAAACAACAAATTTCAATTTGATTAATAAAAAATACTGTAATTAATTTGACTAACAGAAAGCTGGTATATGAGAGTTTCTCTTATTATCAAGGATCGAGTAAGTTGCTACACCATTGCCACGGAAGTGAATGACATAGCCAGGTGACAATCGAAACAAAACAAAAAGGAATTAATTGAGAGAGGTCATGACCTCTTTGTTACCTAAATGGTTTCATGTATAAAAATTAATAATGAAAGAAAAGGTATCACCAGGTATGGAAGGGACGAGCACCAACTATGATTTCTTAACCATATGTTATTACTCTTGAACGTCTCGCATTCATAGCATCGTTTTCTTTTATCTTTTCAATTCTACGGCATACAGTTGATTTCAACAACTTAAGAGAGGTAAGAAATGAATATTAATCCGAAACCTAACCTAACCTAACCTAACCTACATAACCTAATCTAACCTGACCTGACCTAACCTAACTAACTAACCTAACCTAACCTAACCTAACCTGACCTGACCTGACCTGACCTGACCTGACCTGACCTGACCTAACCTAACCTAACCTATATTAAAAATTCTGCATGTTGTAAAATGGAAAAGACCCGTTTTCTTTAATGTTCTTTCGTCTTATATGACGTCGACCCTTTGAAATGCGGAGACCATGAGTCACATGACTCGAGTATGTCACATAGATGACAAAGTATGTGGACAGAGGACCTCTCGGTCTATGACGATGACGAGTACAGAAAAAGAATATGACATAAACACTCAGCCACCTTGATCGCTATCTTCAAGGAACTATGACTTCAGTGCATTTATATTACGTCGCATATAACCAGCGCTTCCTTCCTAGAGGACAATACAGCGCCTAAGAGTTCACGAAAGAAATGTTTAAGAAAGGCAGCAGCAGAGCCCTTGCACGGCACTTTTTCCGGAGCAAAGTGCCTCCCCCCGGGTTAAAGTTCTCGGTGACGCCGCCACCCCTCCTCCCCCATCAACACTTTCCATTTCCACCATCCCTTACAGCCTGTTTTTAGCTATCGGCTTGCAAAATAATTAAACAGATTTTAAAAATTGTATTTAATGTCCTTATTGCAGAGAGGATAAGGGGGGGGGAAAATATTTCATATTCTGCTTAAAAGTGGCAGTTTGCCGACAAGCTTGCCGAGATAAACACCATATGAGGACGGAGCCTTTATTTGTACGACGTTTCGCTTACTTGAAAAAGCTGTAATAAGCGAAACGTCGTACAAATAAAGGCTCCGTCCTCATATAGTGTTTATCTAGTCAATTTCATATTCTGTTAACTCTAACGCAAAATTCGTATAAATTACGGTGAAATACTCAGGGCTCCTTTGACCTTCTTTTTATTACAATTATTTTGTCAGCCTTGTGAGCGGCACATCCAGACTAGAATTGCCGCACCCCCCTAAATGTTCCGCCCCAGGGCATATGCCCCCCCTGTCCCCCCCTCCCCCAATGTGGTGAGGGTCCTGGGCAGCAGAAAAGAGGGATCGTGA
Organism: Oratosquilla oratoria; assembly: GCF_046742065.1. NCBI lineage: Eukaryota > Metazoa > Arthropoda > Malacostraca > Stomatopoda > Squillidae > Oratosquilla > Oratosquilla oratoria. The sequence continues at coordinate 54,265,189 of NC_134797.1, forward strand.
AAGTGACCAATATTCCTTTTCGTGTACCTTCGAGTAGACTTGCGAGTACTTACTTGACAGTTGGTGACGGGCGTGTACTGCGGGTAGATGAAAGCCATTGAATCGAGCGAGTAGACGGGGCAGTTGATCGGTCGGGACACGTATTCGGCGCACCGGGTCACCACCATGAACATGTGAGTGGGTACCACCAAGTTATGCTTTCTGTGATGGAAGGATAAAAATAAATAGATAACAGGAGATGGAGAGAGAGAGAGAGAGAGAGAGAGAGAGAGAGAGAGAGAGAGAGAGAGAGAGAGGGAATTGACAACATCAAAAGTGACAAAATTTCCACATTGAATGAGAATCAGACAAGAAACAATGGTCTCAAACTGTCCGGAAATAGATTCAATTTGGAAGTAGGTAGAAACAACTTTGCCAACCGTGTAGTTAATGAATGGAATAAACTTCCTGCACAGGTAGTGCAATGTAGTTCAGTTCGAAGCTTTAAGAATCATTTAGATAAATACCTAAGTAAGATGCTGTAATGATTATAATTTATCTTATATTATTTGTTTTTGTTTTGTTATCATTTGTCTGTCTGATTTTCATTTACTATTAGTTATATGTCAATTTATCATTATTTGCTATTTACCTGTTTGTTTATTATTTAACTATACCTATGCATTTATTTGTGTATTTTATTTGTTATTTACATTATTATAGTTTATATTTATTGTTTTATTATTGATATGATTTTTTTTTCGCATCCGACCTAGATATGGATCAAAAGGTCTCCTGTCGGCATGCTCCGCCTTTGTAATCCTTTGTAATCCTTTGAGAGATTACCACATGCGCCATGGCTTGGATCATGTAGACATGTACTGTATCACGTAGAAATATGAAAAATGTGTCATTTGACACTATCACGTAGAAATGTGTCACTCTCCACCGTATTGTTTAACTTGAAACTACATAACATTATGATATGTATCGGTGTCACATGACACTGTCATGCAGAAATGTGGCACTATATCACATGTATCTGTCTGCCTGTGTCTGTCTGTCTGTCTATGTGCCGGGTAAGTGAAATTGCCTTGCGTTCGCATGAACAAACTATGTAAAGAGCTCCTCAGATTGAATACGACTGTGTTACAGTTTTGCGAGTATCAAGTACCAAATGCTTGATAAAGTTGTAACAAGCACTAATAAAGTCTCCGTCCTCATTTTTGGTGTTTATTTTGATAGGCTTGTCGACAACTGCCAATTTCTTACATAAGGTCCAAGGCGAAGACCCTTTGACTCACCTGAACTGCCTTAGGTCGTCAGCGAAGTTGTCCCCGTCGAAGTAGAAGACGGGCTCCATGATAATGTTGAGGGACCTATACTTGTCGACAAATGTCAATTTCTTACACAAGGCTCAAGACGAAGACCCCTTGACTCACCTGAACTGCCTTAGGTCGTCAGCGAAGTTGTCCCCGTCGAAGTAGAAGACGGGCTCCATGATAATGTTGAGGGACCTATACTTGTCGACAAATGTCAATTTCTTACACAAGGCTCAAGACGAAGACCCCTTGACTCACCTGAACTGCCTTAGGTCGTCAGCGAAGTTGTCCCCGTCGAAGTCAAAGACGGGCCCCATGATGACGTTGAGGGACCCATACTGGGCGTGCCAACCCTTGACCATGTGCAGGAGCTCCGTCCACCGTTTCTGTAGCTGCCCCGTCATGGGGACGGCGTTGGAGATGAGGAACGGAAGGCGGGCGTCCTTACTGTGCGCCGAAAACACTGTAGAAAGCATCACGGTTTTATTTCGAGAAGACCGAGATTGTTTTTTTTTTTTCTTTCTTTTTTTTAACAAATTTAAAAGAACGGCAAAATGGCCGAACAGGAACAAGATTAAAACTTTGCGGAAGGGCGTTCAAGAGAAATCTTAGACAAGTTCTTAACTTTTATCATTTTCTTGGTTTGTTTTAGTTATCTATCTAAAACACGCATATCAGTGAAAATTCTAATCCATGGGGAAATTGACTGTTGTCTGTGTTGTATTAATGTGGGTCTGTTTCTATATCACTGGCTAGTAGAAGAGGAACAAGGCCAAGAGGGAGACCCGGGTAAAATGGAAGGATGGAGTCGGGGAAGCAATAGAAAGGAGAGGAGAGACAACGGATACGATAGAAGATGAAGAGAGGGACAGAGATCGATGCCCAATGGAGAAACTTTGCGAGGCATCACAACTGACAGGGCAACTGCCCTAACTGGAGTATGGTGAGAAGGTGAGAAGGATAGTAGAAGAGAAGCTGTCGCTGGGTATCAGCGGGAAAATTGTAATTGAAGTTTATCGAGAAAGATCTTGAGCTATTATGGAGATCGGGCGCCAGCCCTTCGGGGTTGTAGTTCCAGATACGGATAAGTGTGTTGATTGGGTTTGGAAACGAGCAACGGGGAGATGACCCTCTCCGAGGCCGTCTCGACCGCAGGACCACCACAAACAGGCACCCGTTGTTGTTTTCGTTTCCTAGACTGTCTGGCCGAGGAGTTCCGTCTCTCTGAGGAATACCACGCCTGGAACGGGGTTTCCCCCACAAATCCCTTATAGAGTGTATATTGTGTTGTTGGCGTGCGCGTACAATGCAGCCCTGGTGTGGCGGTGGTGTCTACGTCGTGAGACCACCACCCCAACCCCAAGAGTCGGGGACCAAACGGCCACGAGATGCCCTTGCGCACCACAAGGTGACAGAGATCCTTGGGAGCATCATCGGTTACCCGGGCAAGTACCACAGGCACCCGTCCTCAGTCTCTCCGTCAAGACTTCCCTCACGGTATGGAGAAGGTTTACTCTAGGAAACGCTTTGCTGCATTTGACCCAGTCACCTATGCCCTGTGTGCTGTATATATGAAACATGATTGACCCGCTAGGGCAGGAGGGACGATACTCACGGGGATTGAAGAGGGGTACCCTGCTGACGTCGAGGGGGGCGACATCGACGTAGTCGGTGCACTTCGGGGTGCTCAGTTCGTCCAGTCGCACGTCGCTCATCCACTTGGCCGGGTACGACCCCTGTGGCGACTCCAGTAGGGTGAACGAGGTCAGAAGAGGCAGTTTCAGGTCACGCGAGAAGACTGCAAAGGGAAACAAGCCTGGGGTTAGTTGGCTGGGCCACATACATATATATCTAACACGCGCACTCGCGCAGACACACACGCGCGCACGCGCACACATGCGCATACACACATGATCGCTGCCGGCACTACAGCGGTCCAAGTTTGAACCCCCCCCCCGGGGGTTGAAATGAATTCAGTATCGCTGCGCTGCGAGTCGTTACTCCAACTCTCGTGGGCGGGGAGTAGTGGGTGGGTGTGCGTGTAAGGTCACAGCATTACCCATAGATCGGTTATATATGAGTTCTGAGCTCTCTTCCGGGAGGGAAATAGCTGTTGATCACGAGTCAAACACGTGATCCAAGACCATGGTGAACCATGGTGAATCCGAGGGTAGGTATGATAAACTGGAGACTAGGAGACGGGACGCAACGAGCGTGGTTCTTTTCCTGTATATTACAATTAGGTACACACACACACACACACACACACAAAAGAGAGAGAGAGAGAGAGAGAGAGAGAGAGAGAGAGAGAGAGAGAGAGAGAGAGAGAGAGAGATAGTTGTGGTCAGTAGAGTTCCATGCACTCTTGAACCAGTCACAGAAAACCTGAGGAGGTTCACCCAACGTACAGGTCATGTGGTCGAGATGGGCCAGAGAGACAGTGCTGCGATCGAGGCTCCCGAGCTGAGGGGCACCCCAGGGCATGTGGGCCGAGGCGAAGGCGAGCGAGTTGGTCTCGGCGAGGGAGAGGGGCTTCGTCCAGGAGAGGTCGTCATCGTCGTCGCCGTAGCAGTTGCTGCTCTCCAAGAGGTCCTCCAGTTCATCCTCCTGGGGAAGCCGGGTCAGTGGGGGCACATACTCCTGCGTAGAAGGATGGAGGTTACTACACATAAGAACTCCCCTAAACTGACTAAACTCACCTGACCTGAGCCAGTATAGATTCAAATCAAATCAAATCGGCCATCCTGAGTCCACTGATGAACAAAGGCCTCCTTCATAGCATTCCATGATTCACGCGACCGCGCCAACCTTTGCCACGTCACTCCTGAAAACTTCTCGACTTCGTCTCTCCACCTTCCGTCTGGTCTCCCTCTTCCACGCTCCCCATCTTGCGGCGTCCACTTAGTAACACACTTGCTCAATCGCTCATTAGTCGTCTGCACTATCTTACCTGCCCAATTTCACGATTAGGATAGTCTAATTGAGGTGTTTGCTTAATCCTTTACTATGCAAGGGACTCTTTTTGGGGTTAACCAAAACAGAATCCTTGAAAGCTTCAAGTTCGATACAGTGAAGGTTTGACGTATTTGCGACAGGGGCATTATTTTAGAATGTTATTGGGTCTGTTTCATCACCGATAACCTTCATTACAAGGCAACCCTTCTTCCTCATAAATACAACCACTCTCCACTCACACTCATCGCTTGCCATCTCCCGTTCTTGATCGACAGACATTCCCCCATATACACAAAGCCCCCTTCAGTCAATATGTCCATCCCATTCTCGGTCATTACCTCTGCATTTCACACTCTCCATGTTAGTCTTTCTTCATCCTCTTTTTCTATATTCGCAAACCACGTCTGTATTTTTATCATTCCTGTCTGATAGCTCTTTCCTCACTCCCCTCCTAATTTCTCACTCGATCCACCATTGTAACCCATACCTTACTTTTTGATACTTTGTCTTGAGTACAGATTCTTCGTTTCTACTTTCTTTAGATTCCATTTATCTGCCTTCATACATTATGGTAGGCACAAGAACTCCTTTGTATACTTTTACCTTTGCATTCATCCCCAGATTCCTATTTTTTATGACACTTTTCTTTCCCCACTCTTGCTAATAACAAAAATAATAACGATAATAATAATAGTAATGATAACAACAACAACAATAATGATAACAACAATAATAATGATAAAAATAATGATAATGATTATAACAATTATAATGGTAAACAGCACAACAACGGTCAGGAAGAAGTAGCATCTCACTCACCAAGGGCGGGAGCACAGGCGACGGTGGCGGGTTCTTCAGAAGGTGGTTGAGGGCACCCACAGTCCCATTGTTGGGTGCTGGCCGAACTCCCGTCAGAAGGCACATGAGATTGTAAAGTTCGATGTTCTGGAAGGTCTCCACCTCCACGCCGGACTTGAAGGCGGGGCCGAATCCCAAGAAGAGCGCCTGCGGAGGAACGCAGGAGTCTTTGAAATATGATGGAAACAGGATAAGGATCTTAACTGACGGAGACCTGAAGGATCCATCATGGGGTCTCTCAAGGACCGGAGTTAGCAAACGTTTGCGGTCGTTAGAAAATATCCCGTAATGTTTTGGAATCACATCTTTCTTTTCTAATTCGACTCCGCATGTTACTGCCGCAATCATGTTGGATAGTATTTACAACGGTCATAGAAATTAGATGAGTTCGAGATTTGCACGATTACTGATATAACAGTATTTTTAATTCAAACTGCCCTATGGTCAACTTAGTGGGAGTGACGACTTGACGTCATCGTAGTGCCATTAAAATAAAATCTTAATTTGAAGTTTAGATTATTTTAAAATCAAAACACGTTTCAAACTGATATTCTGATATTTCAGATAAAGTTCAAATATTTTGAATTGGCATACACATTCTAAATTGTACTTCTGTAGCTCTAATTTCATATCATTCTTGAATATAAATTCAACCAATCTAAATGAAAGCTGAAAACTTTTTACGCCTGAAGCATTTGACCTGATCTGGCATTTCACTATGTACAACAAGACCAGCACACTGCCACCTTACATTCATGGACTGAGTTAATGGATCTTAATGATGCCAATTGTCACCCCAGAAAGCCCACATGAAGAACTGTCACCCCATATGCCAAATATCAACAGTGGAATAAAGATTAGGTTATGTTAGTTAGGTTAGGTTAGGTTAGGTTACGTTACCTTACGTTACGTTACGTTAGGTTGAATGAAGGTTATGATTATAGTCATCAACTTATACAAAAGACGAATCGTAAAACCAGGATGGCTCTCACATGAAGAATTGTCACCCTAGGATAGCCCATATAAAGAAATGTCACCCTGTCGAAGTCTGGGGTGACGATTCTTCATGTGATCCCTGCCTTTGACTTCGTCTCTGCCTTACATTCATGGAGGCGAAGTAGTTGTCGTAGCCATGATCGCCATTGTCGGCCTTGAAGGTCCTGTCGGCTCCGACGGAGTACCCGGCGTTGAGGTCAAGGACGAGACTCTCCACGCGCCGTTGATTGTTCAAGTGCCAACGAACGGGCATCACCTCCTTCAGGTAGACGCGCATCTCCCGACGACGGCAGGCCAGTGTTCGCGCGATCTGAAGAGTCGTGGCTGAGGAAAAAGAGACGGGAGAAACTCCATGAAGTGAATTAAGTCTCACAAATGAACAAATGATGGAATACCCCCTCCCCCTTTTTTGAGGGGTGGGTGAGGAAGAGAGGACCATAATCGAAGTATAGAAGAAAAGGAAAAAGGAATCTATAAGATATATGATGACCTGTTTCCACTTTAAGTTGTTAAAATCTCTTCAGCACAGTGACGTACTTATGTTCGAATGAGTGTCAGACAATTTTATTCAGCTGGGGGATGGATCTCAAGCCAAATGGAGTCTCGGTCTTCCGAGGCTGTTTGACCAGAGTCCTCCTTTTAGCTTTTTTTTTTTCAAAACAGGTCAAAAACTCACACGAATTCTCACCTGGGTTGCCATCATTCGGCTCAATCCGGCCAAAGATGCCATCGAAGAACCTGGTGGAGTTTTCGATGTTGGGGATGTATTCGTCTAGGTAGATAGCGCGCTGTTGCCCAGCATCGGCCATACCGTGGTCGGCCACCACCAAGAGGTTGATGCAGGGCAGGATCCTCAGATCCATGAGCCTCTTGAGCAGGTTCCCCAGGATGGTATCCGCCTCAGTGATACTCCTCTCCACCTGAAGGAGGAGAGAGGGAGAAAGTGAAAGGGTGACGAAGCTGCCGTGGTGAGGCACAGAGACTGTATCGCCCCTCAAGGGATAGACCGACGGCCCTGCAATGAACTGTCAAGGTTAAACATATTCAACGGGCACCTATGAACGTGGAGGAGTTAACACTCTTTTTACGAAGGGCGGGGGAAACTCCTTTAGCTGATTAAAAACACATTGAGGCAGCTAGAATAGGTCAATTAAGGTAAAAACACAGCGTAAGGGCTACGACCAAATGTTTGGGCTTTCGGAATTTAAGAGTTCCAGGGTTCCCGAAACCTCATGGGATTCCGGATCCCTCAGGAGTCGGAGAGTCTCACCTCGGGGGAATTGGGGCCGAAGTCGTGCCCAGCGGTGTCCGGTGCTTCGAGGTAGAGTGTCACGAAGGAGGGACGGGATTCCTTCGGGAGTAGAATCCATTCCAACGTCTGGGAAAGAGCCATGGAGGAAGGTCGAAGATTTTTGTTTTTAATATTATTATTATTAATGTTATTATCATTAATGTTATTGTTATTGTTATTATTATTAATGTTATTATTATTGATGGAGGAAGGAAGAGAGGAAGAGTTTAGACGTGTTTGAGATGAAATTCCTGATGGTAGGCTGGATAGAATGAGAAACGAGGAGGTGGGGAGGAGAGCGGGGATGGAAAGGGATGTGTTATTGTTATTTTTGTTGTTATTTCTGTTGTCGTTTCTATAGTATTCTGTTGTTATTGTTGTTGTTTCTATAGTATTCTGTTACTATTATTGTTATTATCGTGATTATTGTTGTTATTGTTGGTATTGTTATTGTTAGTATTGTTATTATTGTTATTGCTGTCATTGTTATTGTTGTTATTGTTATTGTTCTCATTGCTGTTGTTATTGTTATTATCCTTATTGTTGTTTTTGCTGTTTTATTGTTTTATGTTATTGTCGTTGTTGTTATGGTTGTTGTTATTGTTATTATTGTTGCTATTTTTATTGTTGTTATTATTATTGTTAATATTATTACTATTATGATAATTATCATTATTATCATCATCATCATTATTCATCATTATTATTATTAGAAATGCAATTGTTTCAACTCAACATTTAGATAACACAAAATACAGAGTTCAACTAGGTCGGACTTCAAGTAGGGCTTAATTAAGATCTCGCACAAACCTGATTAGCGCGAACTTCGAAAGGCGTGCTCTCGTTGTACGGTTTCCAGTAAGTCGATCGGATGCCCTCGACCTCCGAGCCAGGCCAGAAGTAGGTGGCGGTGATCTTGCCCTGTGGAATCGAGGAGGGAATCAGAGTAAAGATGAGATAGGAGTGGAAGGAGTCAGAAGGGAGTTAGATACAGTTGTGAAGCTTTACACACACACACACACACACACACACACACACACACACACACACACACACACACACACGCACACACACGTACACCCACACACACACTCGATGGCGCGGTTGGTAGAGTTCCCGGCTGTCACTACAGAGGTCCGGGTTCGAATCCCACCCGGGGCTGAAATAATTTCAGTATCGTTGAGATACGAGTTGTTACTCCAACTCTCGTGGGCGGAGAGTTGGGGGAGTGTGTGCGTGTAAGGTCACAGCATTACCCATAGATCGGTCATATACTGTATGAGCTCTGAGCTCTCTTCCGTGAGGGAAATAGCTGTTGATCACGAGTCTAACACGTGACCCAAGACCATGGTAAATCGCACACACACACACACACACACACACACACACACACACGCACGCACGAACGCGCACATATTCACGGCTCGATGGTGTTGTGTGTGTGTGTGTGTGTGTGTGTGTGTGTGTGTGTGTGTGTGTGTGTGTGTGTGTGTGTGTGTGTGTGTGTGTGTGTGTGTGTGTGTGTGTGTGTGTGTGTGTGTGTGTGTGTGTGTGTCTGTGTGTGTGTGTGTCTGTGCGATTCGCCATGGTCTTAGATCACGTTTTGGAGTCGTGATCGTCAGCTATAACCCTCCCGGATGAGAGCTCAGAGCTCGTATGACCGATCTATGGGTAATACTGTGACCTTACACGCACACACACACCCAACTCCCCGCCCACGAGAGTTGGAGTAACACCCCGCAGCGAAGCGATACTGAAATTATTTCAGCCCTGGGTGGAAGTCGAACCCGGACCGCCGTAGTGGCAGGCGAGGACTCTAACCACAGCTCCACTGTGTGTGTGCGCGCGCGTGCGTGTGTGTATAAGGTCACAGGATACCCATAGATCGAGCCATAGATACGCTCTGAGCTCTCATCCGGGAGAGAAATACCCGCCATTCACGATTCCATCACATGATCAAAGAATGTGGTGAATCCCATTTGTAAAATTTTGTTTGTACAATTACATGTGGGGAGTAGGTGGGGGATGGGGGGTGAGGAAGTATGTATGAGAAAAAAAAATTGACGCAGCCCGAAGGGATTTCTCCCAGTCTTGTCCTTTCCATGAGGGGACGGAGAGGGGTGGTCGCCGAATTTATGAAGCGGCCTTGCTGTGGATGTGCTGTGTCTTGCGACACTGCTTCTGACCCAGGGCAGTGGACTGGATGCAGGGATGACCCGTCATCCAGGAGGTGCCAAGATAGGAGGGAGGGAGGAGGATGGAGGGGAGTGGAATATATGGGAAATGAAATGGGTGAGAGTGATTTCTATGCCTTTTTCTTTTTGGCTACCCCCCGTGTAAGGGGGGAAAAGCCTTTGGTATATGTATGTATGTATGTATGTACAATTACATGTACTCTCTGTACATAGCCTCACCTGTCTCTCTATGGTCTTCCAGATCGGCTCTCCGCCCCAGAACTTGGGGTCCTTAGAGAACCGGAACTTGGCCTTGAGGACGGGGTCCCAGAATCCATTGGCGATGATGCCGTGGGACGATGGGTACAGACCCTACGGAGATGGAAGACCGTTATATTTCATAAGGTAAGAGGACATCACAACCAATTCCTGTTCTTTTCTTTTTTTTAGCAAAACAATGCACAGGGTGTTTCAGAAAGTATTAGAAAATGAAACCGAATGTATTTATTATCACGATCCATTCATATTATATATATTTAAAAAACATACTTGTAAAGGAAGGCGAAACTTTAATTCTTGTGTAGTGTTCCATAGCCTTCAGGTGGCAGAGCGTAAGAAACGACATGACGTCACCAGTCTCTGCATTCAAAGTGTGACGTCACATCCTTAATAGTTGCATTTTATTAAACATTTCTATACTTAAATTGTGTGGATTTGTATTTTGTTTCATAAGGAAATTTTGTCATGTTTCATAGGTACGTTTCTATAGTATTCTGATGTACATTATCAAAATGCTATGTACATTGACTAATAATCGACGACGCTTTCTGAACACGATTCCAGGAAAGTAGCTTCTCAACTTCCTTTACACGTATATATTCAAGAAATACAATATGAATTGAACGTGGCAATATATGAACACACGCACATTCAATACAGTTATATATGAATTGGAGTATAAAGTTAAATATATGCCTCGTCGACTGCATTCGCGAGATTACAAAACTCATGCATAATCAAAGTGTCTTGTATAGATTACATTGGAACAAGCTCTAGACGATCTTATTCAGTTATTAGGCGGGTGAAGCCCCATTGTTGAAGTATGATCCTCAGGCGTTTGCCATAGAATCTAAACAATGCGGCATGTTACTGAAAAATGGTGACGCTACGGTACCGTGGCGATGGTGTAGTGGTTGGGGAAAGTTGCTGTTGGGTAGGTGGCTTTCATGTAAGGAGCCGAGACTCCGGAGCGGATGAGGGCCTCAATATTGGGACTTAACCCCCGGTCCAGGTATTCAGCGGAGAAACCGTCCGTTGATATTAGTAGCTGGAATAAGAGCCAAAAATAACAATTATACCATGTCTACATTTAAGTGTTGACCGTCGATTTTAAAATTACTTCCGTAATATATATATGGTGATCATGCTTGGTCTGAGAAAGAACATCTGTGAAGGGATTTCAGAAAAAAAAGACGTTCGTCTAAAGAACAGGGCAAAACATATTCGTCGTATTTTAAATGTTCTTATTTTGAGGGACTAAAGGAC
>NC_134797.1:54281308-54293808 GCF_046742065.1 Oratosquilla oratoria
GTCTGCTCACTGAATGACAACATTTATGGGAAGTCTGCTTACTGAATGACAACACTTATGGGAACTCTGCTTACTGAATGACAACACTTATGAGAAGTCTGATTACTGAATGACAACACTTATGGGAACTCTGCTTACTGAATGACAACACTTATGGGAAGTCTGCTTACTGAATGACAACACTTATGAGAAGTCTGATTACTGAATGACAACACTTATGGGAATTCTGCTTACTGAATGACAACACTTATGGGAAGTCTGATTACTGAATGACAACACTTATGGGAAGTCTGCTTACTGAATGACAACACTTATGGGAAGTCTGCTTACTGAATGACAACACTTATGGGAAGTCTGCTTACTGAATGACAACACTTATGGGAAGTCTGCTTACTGAATGACAACACTTATGGGAAGTCTGCTTACTGAATGACAACACTTATGGGAAGTCTGCTTACTGAATGACAACACTTATGGGAAGTCTGCTTACTGAATGACAACACTTGTGGGAAGTCTGATTACTGAATGACAACACTTATGGGAAGTCTGCTTACTGAATGACAACACTTATGGGAAGTCTGTTTACTGAATGACAACACTTATGGGAAATCTGCTTACTGAATGACAACACTTATGGGAAATCTGCTTACTGAATGACAACACTTATGGGAAGTCTGCTTACTGAATGACAACACTTATACGAAGTCTGCTTACAACACTTATGGGCCTCTGAACGGACTAAGACCCATGTACAGATACCTTGTCTGCCAAACCAAAAAATAATAATAATAAATAAATAAATGAAATATAATAAAATCTCCTTTGTGCAGTAGTTGTAACGAGACACACCGTTGCAAATATAGGGGAAATCAATTAGTAAACAAATCAACGAATAGATAAGAGAAACGGTGGGGCTGAGGAAAGAGGAGCGCCATGAAAATAGAACTGATCAAATTCTTTGCTCCCTAAGTCGATTAAAATCATCCCCCTTCTTTCCCGGAACAAACCCAGCAGAACGCGCTATCACATCAAAAGTTTGATCGAGACAGCCTAGATATCTTCATTTCGTTCATGACTGAAATCATCTGACCTTAACAAGAACAAAACCTATAAAGCGTTTCACCACAGACTTAGAAGGTCAGTTAACCCCTTTCGTTCCCCTAAGCTGAAGAGAACACCCCGGTATAAACTAGAAGAACGACTATAATGTGTGTCACCTCAGTGGAGGGACCGACCCCAACACTGGCACCGAAATACTGTATTTATCACAACAATTGTCGCGACACTGATGGAAGAATCAGATGTGAGTTCGAGACGTTTCCTGGATGCCGTTAAAAACAACCTTCGCAAACCTCCCAAGGTGTTGTTGTTGTTTTTTTCTCTCACACACACCTACGGTCAGTTTCATCACGCATTCACGTTTGCAGAGTGCACACATAAGTACACACGCATACACTGTGTGTGCGTTTACCGGATTGCATCTATCCAGTTGCAGTATACGGGGGTGGGGCTGTGCTCATGAATTGAGGATGTTTAGTTCACAGACCTAACAACCCAACTAAACCTAATATTATATATATACATATATATATTTATATATATATATATATGTATATACATACATATATATATAATCATATATATATATATATATATGAGTATATGTATGTATGTATATACATATATATATATATATATATATATATATATATAATCATTGTTGAGACATTGGGTCAATTATGAGAAAGGTGAAGGGGGAGGAACGCAGGTATTGATCCGATTATTGAGATTATTCCTGACCGGTTTCGTTTGACAGTAGTTTCACCCTCTGAAGAAGCTACTTTAAAGCGAAACTGGTTAGGAATAAACTTAATAATCGGATCAAAACCCGTGTTTCCCCCTTTTATATATAAAATCACTCAAAAAATACAATAATTTCTTTCGTGGCCCAAACGTCCGGGCTCTGTGCTCATAGGCATCTCATGTCCTTCCATTTGCCAAGCCTTGCAATGATTCCTTAATGTTGCTGTCCTGGATTATTTATTTTGATTTGTTCCAAAAATAAATAAATCTGTGTGTGATACTACGTTTCCTAATATATCTTTAAAAATATATTTATATATTGCTATGGCCTCTCACTTGGATAATCTCTTAGTCCATTCCAATGTTCTCCCTCTGCGTTTTCCAAAATTCATATTAATTCATGTGGCACCTTGTCGAAAGATTTCTATGTCTAGGTATATCCAGTCTACCCAATCCTGTAAAATATGAACCACATAAATCGTTCTCAAATGAAAAGAATCAACACACCCAACTCCCCGCCCAGGAGAGTTGGAGTAACGATTGGCAGCACAGCAATACTTAAATTATTTAAAGTCTGAGCGGGATTCAAACCCGGACCCCCGTAGTGGCAGCCGCGATCGTTACCACTGCGCCATCGAGTCGTGTGTGTGTGTGTGTGTGTGTGTGTGTGTGTGTGTGTGTGTGTGTGTGTGTGTGTGTGTGTGTGTGTGTTTGTGTGTGTGTGTTTGTGTGTGTGTGTGTGTGTGTGTGTGTGTGTGTGTGTGTGTGTGTGTGTGTGTGTGTGTGTGTGTGTGTGTGTGTGTGTGTGTGTGTGTGTGTGTGTGTGTGTGCGTGTGTGTGTGTGTGTGCTCACTTTCCTGTGTGTATGTGTTTATGCGCGTTTGTTTTCAAGTGCGTTCGTGCGTGAAGATTGGGATGTTTTTGCTTGATGAAACAAAAGAAGCATTGTATGGTCCTTCACTGTATATAAAACTTTTGTCTAAACCCGACATAAGTTGAATAAAATCGCCTGTGGTTGGTTCTGCTTATCCCCTCCGTCCCGAGCAATGAGCCTTCAACTGAATTAAATGTATTCGGTATTTATAACAACGAAATATATTTGTGTATATTCCACTGCAATTCTGTTTTAATGCCATCACTCCTAGGCCTGTCACACACTTGAATGAAATTTTCACCCGAAACTAACTCTCTCTCTCTCTCTCTCTCTCTCTCTCTCTCTCTCTCTCTCTCTCTCTCTCTCTCTCTCTCTCTCTCTCTCTCTCTCTCTCTCTCTCTCTCTCTCTCTCTCTCTCTCTCTCTCTCTCTCTCTCTCTCTCTCTCTCTCTCTCTCTCTCTCTCTCTCTCTCTCTCTAAAATTGTAGTTGTGTTTTAAGAATTCGGTTTCGACCGTAGCCGCTTCACCCTGGAGGAAAACAGTTGAATTGTTGATGTTCTCGTATTTACTCTTTTTTATTCCTTTATTTCTTTCGTCTATGTGTTTATCTGCTTGTTTATTCGTTTTACTTCGTTATCATCTTTATTTTGTGCCACCGTAGCACGTTGAGCTTCGCACTCACCTTACAATCAAGTTGACCTGGGTTCAATCCTCCAACATCCGCCGACAATTGCTTTGTTTCTCTGAGCTCATGGAACAAAGGTGACGATTTCAACCACAGCTGAGAGCCTCTTGGTGCAAACTGTCCATCTTTCATTACAACCTGAGTGACACATTCAGTCCTGTTCAGGTCCGAATATAATTCGTTATCAGTACCGTTTTTTCTTCCTTCAATATAGTTAACCATAAGCACCCAGAGATCCCTTGTAATGTCAATGAAACCCTCTGACGTCAACCGGAACAGTCTTTAAATGTAGTACAGGGAGGGTGAACCTTCGGGGCCAACTGCTCATGAACCTGTGAACTTGTAAGATCTAAAGAGAAGAAAATGATTTTGTGTGTGTGAACTTCTGGCTTAATTTAGTATTATACAATAGGGAGAAACGTCGTAACACATTCGTAACTCACACAGGAGAGTGCTAGAGTTAGTAGCCGAAATATAGAAGTTAACGTTCTCCCATTTTTTTTTCACTCCGACAGTGGGTTCTCTGTGTATTTCAATATTATTTTGGTGATAACCAGCACTCCTTGGAAGCAGTATCGCGCCGAAGAGGCGGATTTATAGAGACAGTCAAGGATAGATTTAAGGAGGGATAGTAGGAGTTAAAATTCATTAGCATTTTTAAATTCGGATTTGTATAAATTAGCTAACTCTATGATACAGGAAATTGGGGTACAACATGGTAACCCTAAGTAAGGTCATATAGATAGTAGTCCACACCTCTCTACCCCCTCATCACCCTCCCTTTGTCCCCCACCTCATTCCTTTTTCTCTTTTTTGTGTCTATATATATATATATATATATATATATATATATATATATATACTGTATATATATATATATATATATATATATATATATACAGATATTATTTTTTTATACTTCGTACCATAAAGATGCCTTGATAAGCGAAACGTTTGATTTCCTGTCTGTTCTGTTTCCCATTCGTTATTCGAACATTTGTATATCACGCGAAGGGCATGATAGGTGGTAACGGACATGGAACTGTCTTGTGTAGGCCTTATGGTCTCTTGCAGTCTCCTCCATTCTTATGTTCATATGTTCTTATAATTGTGTTGCACATGGACTGGCAATAAACTCGTTTCTTGACACCTGATCGACACGATTGAGTCTGTGTTTCGCCGGGCTGACTGAAGGTGAACTCCCTCCCCACCCTCGCTCACATAAGAGTGACCCTTGATCCACATCACTGACCCAGACCTACGAGCAGGAAAGCCCTCGAGTCATCCTAACAATTACATCCTTGTTTAGTCTAATAGTTTGGCATTTGCAAAAACTTGTTCCTCGCAACACAAAACTTGACTGACCTTATTTTGCGAATGTGCATTCGTGGCAGTAAATTCGGTTCCTAAAAAAAATCCTGATATGCGAACATTTATACACACACACACACACACACACACACACACACACACACACACACACACACACACGACTTGATGGTGTTGTAGTAGAGTTCCGGCTGCCACTACGGCGGTCCGGGTTCGAATCCCGTCATGTGATGAAATAATTTCAGTATTGCTGCGCTGCGAGTCGTTACTCCAACTCTCGTGGGCGAGGAGTTGGAGGTGTGTGTGCGTGTAAGGTCACAAATTTACCCATAGATCGGTCATATATGATCTCTGAGCTCTCTTCTGGGAGGGAAATAGTTGTCCATCACGAGTCGAATACGTGATCCAAGACTATTGTGAATCACACACACACACACACACACACACACACACATACAAAGAAACAGGTATTCGTGATTAGTTACATATTTTCCAATGTTTTTATTTCTAATTCCCTAAATTTTCGAAACACTAAAAAATCAAATATTCAGCCCTTCAGTTCGAACAAACTCCAATGGAACAGTTGCATGCCGCTGTGGCGCGTTGGGCTTTGACCTCGCCTCGTCAATTCATAGCTTCAGGTTCGATCTCCGATAGCCACGGGGGTGGGAGGGTGCTTCCAATTGATCCGTCTGGTTGACCATATTAGTCCAGCTTTCATGGTCCACTGCAGGATCAACCTACCCCCCCCCCCCCAAGGAAAACGATGCAGCCTTTATGTCTCACCTCAGTTTCTTAACTCGGCTTGGCAAGGTATGGGGAACAGTGTATTGGATTCTTGAACGTATTAGGAGTGTTGTAGTTGAGAATGGAGTCTAGTACCAGAGTAATAAGCTTAATCCTATTACCAAGGTGCTAGTGTTCAAGGTCGAGACTGAACTACTACACCTTTGAAATCCACTGTTACAGAGAGGGGTTGGAAAGCCACGGAAATGTGACTTGAAGGTATCTCTCTGACTTAAGTGGCGTCGAACCCGGGTATCCCTCGTTGAAGGCAGGGACGCTATCCACTACACCAGGTAGGTTCTTTGAGCCCTTGAGGCAGAGGTAACGGGTTCGGCCGCCCACACCATAACCTCCACACACACAGTGTAATAATAAACACATTAGTATCATAACTCTTTGCAATAAGTTACAATATTAAAGTATGCCTACAGAAGATCTTTCGACTTATGACGGGTTTGGATGAAAAATGAATAAATAAATAAATAAGTGAATAAACTAACAAATCAATGTATGAATAAATAGATAGACACAGTGTAATAATAAACACATTGTGTAATAATTAACACATTAGTACCATACTAACTCTTTGCAATAAGTTACAATATTAAAGTATGCCGACAGAAGATCTTTCGACTTATGACGGGTTTGGATGAAAAATGAATGAATAAATAAACGAATCAATTAACGAATCAATGTATGAATGAATAGATGAATAATGGAAACAAAAGACTTACACGTATACCGATGCTCCTCCACCCACCTTACCCATCTCTCCCAAAAGGTCTGGGATCAGACTGAGCTAAATCTAAACTACTTTCATTCTCTTATGCCTTGAGTTCTCCTTCAGCTGAATAAAGACTTCTGGCGTTAGATAGAATCAAAGCTCTAAAGAACAACACGAGCACAGGTGGTTAATGTGGGTGTGCTGTACCCCGGTAGATTGGACGAAACAGGGAAAAGTGGAGAAATTCCCTCGAACACGTCAGGAACGATAACGATGATTGATATGAAGGTTTCGAACGATGCCCTCGCATTCTTTTCAGGCGACTTCGAGAGGCCTTGGAATGACCTCGATGACCGACTAATGAGCCCCTCCGGCAAGAGGAGGAGGAGGGCAGTTAGGAGGAAGAGGGAAAGGGGGAGGAAGAGGAAGGGTGACTAGGAGGAAGAAGGAATGGGAAGGAGGAGGAGGACTACGAGGAAGAGGGAAAGGGGAGGAAAAGAGAAAGGAGGAGGAAGAGGAGGACGACTAGGAGGAAGAAGGAAAGGAGGAGGGGGAGGAGGACTAGGAGAAAGAGAGAAAGCGGGAGGAGAAGGGAAAGGAGGAGGAAGAGGAGGACAACTAGGAGGAAGGAAATGAGGAGGAGGAGGACTAGGAGGAAGAAGGAAAGGGGGAGGAGGAGGAGGAAGAGGAATAGGAGGGATAGGGAAAGGAGGAGAACAACTAGGAAAAAGAGGGAAAGGGGGAGGAAGAGGAGGAGGAGGAGGAGAAGGAGGAGGAGGAGGACTAGGAAAAAGAGGGAAAGGGGAGGAGGAGGAGAAGGACTAGGGGTACTAGGAGGAAGAAGGAAAGAGGGAGGAAGCGGAGGATGAGTAGGAGGAAGGAGGAGAAGGAGGAGGACTAGGAGAAAGAGGGAAATGAATGAGGGACGAGGAGGAGGAGGAGGAAGAGAAGGAGGAAGGGACAAACCAAGAGAAGACTTCGATTATGGACTAATGAGCTCCTAATGAGGAAAGAGGAAGAGGAGGAGATATAGGACAGAAACAACACAGAGCTGACTTTGATATTGAAATAATCAGAACTTGGATAAGAAGGACTTCAAAGTGTAAAAGTGTAGCTAATACGTGCCAGGTCTTAGGAGGCCTTTGATGACCAAGTAACAAGCTTTTAAAGAAAGAGGAAGAGGAGGAGGAGGAGGAGGAGGAGGAGGAGGAGGAGAATGGATGGGGGCGTGGAAAGTTATGCCAAGGAAGCTGTCACTGCAAATGAAGTTACTCCCGTTTGGAATTCCCAGGGTCCAGCCCTCCCGCTGTGGAAGCTTTCAATGTCTGGAAGATCCTCCCTGACTCCCAACTCAGCCCCGCCCGTCTGTGCCACAATTCCGCTCTTGTGCCATATATGGAAGTCTCTCGTGAATTCTTTAGCTTCCCATTTTCTTCTTCTTCTTCTTCTTCTTCTTCTTCTTCTTCTTCTTCTTTTCTTTTTCTTTTTCTTCTTCTTCTTCTTCTTCTTCTTCTTCAAATTAGATTATCCTAAAGTATACGAGACCAAGTGAGCGGCCATTGGGGATTCTGTCGTGCTAAAGAAACCGTATCTTCTGAAAATGATGGGGATGGATCGGGAGACTGCCTGGGAGTTTGGCATCATTGACAAGGTTACAGAAGACGGGTGGCATTGGACAGACAAATTTATGGAGCAAAAGGGTGCTCATTCTTCATCCCGAAGCCGATCCCCACAGTTGAATGAAATCGCTTAGGGGGCAGCTTGAATAAACACTATAACAGGTCACGACAGGTCACGAAAGGTCACGAGAAACAAACCCAGAGCAGTTTGACCTGTTTGCCTGTGAAGGAGATTTCCCTTCAGCTGAATAGAATCGCTTAGTGGCAGTTAGAATAAGTTAGAACAAAGCCCCACGAAATGAAAGAAAGAAACGCCCATACTTAGCGTCGTCATGTTGGAGAGGTTAACACCTGTAAAGAAAACGGACTGCGGCGTAAGAGAGCAGCGGGCTAACCGCATCTTATTCGAACTTTGTTTACAAACACTCAGCAACCGGAGGACCTCTTTGAATCTCAATAGAATCGTCTGGCGTCATTCGTGATAAACGAAATTAAATATCCGGTCAGACTGAAGTAGAAGAGTATGAGTAAGTGTATGAGTTTAAGTATGAGTATGATTATGTGTGTGAGTGTGAGTACGAGTATGAGTATGAGCATGAGTATGAGTGTATGAGTATGAGTATCAATATCAGTATGAGTATGAGTGAATATGAGTATGAATATGAGAATGTGTATGAGTGTATGAGTATGTGTATGAGTATGAGTATGTATATGAGTATGAGTGTATGTATGAGTATGAGCATGAGTATGTGTGAGTATGAGTATGTTTATGAGTATGAGTATGAGCATGAGTATGTATATGAGTGTGAGTGTATGTGTATGAGTATGAATATGTGTATGAGTATTTGTATGAGTGTGAGTGTATGAGTATGAGTGTGAGTATGAGTATGAGTATGAGCATGAGTATGAACATGGAGTATGGAGTGTGTAAGGCATATGTGGTCAATATCTTAGGGACCTTAGTGGCATCCTTTCGGAGCAGAGTCACGCAGCATTTTTTTAATAGCTGAAGTATGTGTATGAGTATAAGTATGAATATGAGTATGGGTATGAGTATGATTATGTGTATGAGTATGAATATGAGTATGGGTATGAGTATGAGTATGAGTATGAGTACGAGTATGAGTATGAGTATGAGTATGAACATGGAGTATTGAGTGCATAAGGCATATGATATCAATATCTTAAGGACTTTAGTGGCACCCCTATGGAGCTGAAAATTATTTCCCACTCGAGAAAAAAAAATGCAGTTTCTGCCCTCCCTACTTTCCGCGACCGTTCTTAAATATCTTCTTAATCACCTCTGTGACTTCATTTCTTCGTTGCGATAGTGTCTATAAGGATAGAAGAGCTGGTTATCATCGTCAAAATAATAATCCATTGTCCTGAAAATATTCGCGAAGATATTTTCTTTTTAATTTTTTGGTGCCAAGAATTTCAACAACATCGCTTTGCGCCAGCCTGAAGAAAACAAACCACTTGTTTGGGAAAAGGCTAAATCATTTTACTCTACAAGAGACAAGTGACTCAAGAGCAAAGAATTTTAGACAGAATTTTTACAAACTGAACAAATGTACAAAATGTACAAATGTACTTATTAGTTTTTTGCCTTGTCTGTAATGGGCGGAATTTGAACAACAAAATTGTCATCATATTTAGCAGAGACTTCTCCAATAACAACAAATATTCAGTAATTCCCCGCAAAGAAGAAATCATATTCTAAAGACGGTTATAACTACTTTGTTAATAAGAAGGAAACAGCGTTTAATAAGAACGTGTGTTCTTCCAAATTTACGATCTTTCGAACACTAACCCTTCACGATGTAAACAAAACATGACGTCATCGATGAGATGCAAAATGTAAATCAGGTAAATATTATCGCCATGTTTTTAGATCATTTGTCTGCCCCGTGTGTAAAAAGGTGTTTGATGATTATAAATATTCCCGAGACAGGTCACTTATTTACACACTAAAACATACCAGCGACAAACACACACACACACACACACACACACACACACACACACACACACACACACACACACACACACACACACACACACACACACACACACACACACACACACAAATTGGACGAAACAAACAAACTTGTATGGTGTGCAAACACCATACAAGGATTTAAGAACAACATAGATGCTGAGATATTCAAAGACGGGTCACTACGAGCATAGCTCTTCTTCCCGTATAATACAACAACTAGGTAAACACACACACACACACACACACACACACACACACACACACACACACACACACACACACACACACACACACACACACACACACACACACACACACACACAAACTGGGCGAAACAATAGTGTGTGCAAACACCATACAAGAAGTTAAAAACAAACTGGATGCTGAGAGATACAAAGACGGGTCTCTACGAGCATAGCTCTCCTTCCCATATAATACAACTAGGTAAGCACACACACACACACACACACACACACACACACACACACACACACACACACACACACACACACAGATATATTATATATATATATATATATACATATATATGCACATACACAAACACGCGCACACACACACACACACAAACAAACAAACAAACAAACACGGTCTAGACATGTCCATAAACTATCATTTAAATGAGTGAATATTAATAGTACATTTTTATCATTCTAATGTTATTATATAGTAAATATTTTTGTTACGTTTTATCTATTGTATATCGTCACAATAACTGATGTGTACGGAAATATGAAATTTGAAATTACGAAATTTTGTGGTCGTAAAAGTTCATTCCACTCTGGCCTATTCATTCTTAAAGAGAGAAAGAGAGAGAGAGAGAGAGAGAGAGAGAGAGAGAGAGTCAGCTTTGGTCCTCCAATCTACCGGTGACTGCCACTTGCCCTGGCGCTTAGGAGCAGAGTTGATGGACCTGACCACAGTTCAGTTCCCCTCGTCAGAAGCTCCTTTCCCTCAATTTTCAACCCCGAATATCTTCAACAAACACTTCTATCCCGTGACGTAGTCAAGTGTGTGTATATCCATTTACATGAGAATGTCTATGTGATTCCCCATTGTCTTGGATTATGTGTTGGACTCATGATCGGCAGCTATTTCCCTCCCGGAAGAGAGCTCAGAGCTCATTTTATGACCGATCTATGGGTAATGCTGTGACCTTACACGCACACACACACACCCAACTCCCCGCCCACAAGAGCTGGAGTACCGACTAGCAGCGCTGCGATACTGAAATTATTTCAGCCCTGGACCGCCGTAGTGGCAGCCGGGAACTCTACCAACTGCATCACGAGTATGCATGTATTTGTGTATGTATGTATGTATGAGTGTGTATGTGTATGAGCATACACGATATAACGCATATCCGACCTAGTCATACTTTGTTATATGCGGCCTTCTTCATCCAGATGAGGTCTTTGTACCCAACGGAGCAACTTCCAGCGGCTCAGCACAACCTCGGAGCTCTATTTCTGGCTGTACTGAGCTCCGTTCCAAGGCCAGTCGGTCTCAAGCGCGGCTCCTCAACGCCTAAGGCTCTATGGAATGACCCGTCATGGAATACCTGACTTGCCTCAAATGAAAGGTCCAACGCACACCAGAAACTGTCTCTTCTCTCTTCCTCTCTGTCTGTCTTACCATTTTCTTCTTTACCTTCTTTACCTTTCCAATCTTTCTCCCATTCTCTCTCCCGCTTTCTGTCTCCCTCTTTCCCTCTCTCTTTCTCGCTTTTCCTCTCTCTCTCTCTCTTCTCTCTCTCTCTCTCTCTCTCTCTCTCTCTCTCTCTCTCTCTCTCTCTCTCTCTCTTCTCTCTCTCTCTCTCTCTCTCTCGTTGAAGATAAGGAAAAAATTCGAGTTTATTGCCGTCGTAGTACACACAGTAGGAAGTAAATTACGCGTAGTGCAAAAACTGATAACGTTTGAAAATACAAGAACAAGAAACGAGAGGGAGTGTGAGCAGAAACGACAAGATTTGGCAAGGAAAGTGAAGAAGATCGGTAGAAATCAATCTGAAAACAACTTCGAATTACCAAATGTTTACTACCGATACCAGGAGATAGATTTAACTGTGAAGAAAAGAATGTTTGAAATTTAATCATAGAGTGATGGATACGAAAGGAAAAAACTGATAGGTTGAAAAAAATACAAAAAGAAGTTTCTAGTGGAAATAGTAGACATAGTGGAGAGTACATCTGAGACAAAGGTATTGCAATGGGACAAAGTCAGGGAAGCTTGGAGTAATGTAAGGTTAAAGAATCAACACTCCAAAGTCAAATTCTGGAGTATTTACAAACAAAGGGAACGGAACCATCACGAAACAAATCACAAATGTTTTACCATCATCCGACAAGAAGATTTACATAACTGACAAATACCGTTAGGTGTGTATGTTTGTATGTGTATTTGCAAACGTGTGTATGCAAGTGGGTGCGTGCGTGTGTATGTGTACACGTGCGTGTATACAAAAAATAAACACAGAAATCGAAACTATAACCATGTTACAAAGAATTACAAAGGCGGAGCATGCCGACAGGAGACCTTTTGGTCCATAACTAGGTCGGATGCGAAAAATATATAATAATGAGAAATAAATAAAAAATATATAAAGAAATTATAATAATATAAATAATAATAAATAAAATAAATGCATAGGTATAGTTAAA
>NC_134797.1:54301308-54308808 GCF_046742065.1 Oratosquilla oratoria
TCCTCCTCCTCCTCCTCTTCCTCCTCCTCCTCCTCCTCCTCCTTCTCCTCCTCCTCCTTTTCCTCCTCCTTCTCCTCCTTGTCCTCCTCCTCCTCCTCCTCCTCCTCCTCCTCCTCCTCCTACTCCTCGTCCTTCTCATCCTCCTCCTTCTCTTCCTCCTCCTCCTCCTTCTGCTCCTCCTACTCCTCCTACTCCTCCTCCTCTATTACCCTTTGCAATAAAAGATATAACAACCAGACATTTAATCGCAATTGGATTAATTGGACAGGATAGTGATAGCAGTAGTGTTAGTCCATCTTCTATCGCCTAGTTGCCCTGTTTCCTTAACTGTAGTGTAGTTTAGTTATCACAAACAGCCTCGTTAGGGCCAGTAGATCTGCTGTTGTTTGTTCTTCCTTTGTGTTCCTTTGTTCCTCCTCCTACTCCTCGTCCTCCTCCTCCTCCTCCTCCTCCTCCTCCTACTCCTCTTCCTTCTCCTCCTCCTACTCCTACTCCTCGTCCTTCTCCTCCTCCTCTTCCTTCTGCTCCTCCTACTCGTCCTCCTCCTCCTCCTCCTCTTCCTCCTCCTCCTCCTCCTCCTCCTCCTACTCCTGGTCCTTCTCCTCCTCCTTCTCCTCCTCCTCCTGCTCCTTCTCCTCCTCCTCCTATTCCTCGTCCTTCTTTTCCTCCTCCTCCTCCTATTCCTCGTCCTTCTTTTCCTCCTCCTCCTCCTCCTCTTTTTCCTCCTCCTCTCTTTATCCTCCTTCTCTTTTTCCTCCTCCTCCTCCTCCTTGTCCTTCTCCTCTTCTTCCTCCTCCTCCTCCTTCTCCTTCTCCTCCTCCTCCTATTCCTCGTCCTTCTTTTCCTCCTCCTCCTCCTCCTCTTTTTCCCCCTCCTCTCTTTTTCCTCCTTCTATTTTTCCTCCTCCTGCTCCTCCTTGTTCTTCTCCTCTTCTTCCTCCTGCTCCTCCTCTCCTACTCCTCCACCCCCTGCTTCTCCTCTTCGTCCTCCTCCTCCTCCTCCACCTATTCCCTTTCCCTTCCTCTTCGCCTTCCCTCTCCTCCTTCCCCTTTTCCTTTCTCCTCCCCCTCCACCTCCTCCACCACATCACCATTCTTCTTCTCCCCTCCTTCGTCTCCCATCCCTCTCCCCTTCTTCTTCCTTTCCTCTCCCCTTTCTCTCCCCTCCCTCTCCCCTTCCTCTCCCCTCCCTCTCCCCTTCTTCACCACTTCCCCCTCCTTCTCCTTCGTCTCCCCTTCCTCACCCCTCCGTCTCCCCTTCCTCTCCCCTTCCTCTCCCCTTCCTCTCCCCTTCCTCTCCCCTCCTTTCTCCTTCCACCTCCCTCTATCCTCCCCCTTCCCTCGTTCTACCCTTCCCCCTCCCTCTCCCCTACCTCTACTATTCCCCTTCCCACTCCTTCTTCCCCTCTTCCTCTCCATCCCCTTCTCATATTCTTCTTTCTCCTCTTCCCCTCCCTCCCCCTCCTCTTTCTCCATCTCCTTCTCCCCTCCCCCTCTCCCCTTCCCCTTCTCCCCCTCTCTCTCTCTCCCCTCCACCCCTCTTTAATTTTCCTCTTCCTGCTCCTCCGTCGCCTCTTTTTCCTCCTGTTACTCCTCCTCCTCCTCCCCCTCCTCCTCCTCCTCCTCCTTCTCCTCCTCCTCCTCCTCCTCTTTCTCCAAAGTAATTGGCAAAAGATTCTCTACGAACGAAAGTAAACACTTCTTTAACCGGGTTGTTAACGTGTGGAATTCGCTACCTTCCACTGTCGTTGAAAGTAACACGATAACAACATTTAAAAATCGCTTAGATAAATACTTGGAATCTAATCCGCAAATAAAATATTATCCTTTGCAATAAATGATATGACAACCAGACATTTAATCGCAATTGGATTAATTGGATAGGATAGTGATAGCAGTAGTGTTAGTTCATCTTCTATCGCCTAGTTGCCCTGTTTCCTTAACTGTCATGTAGTTTAGTTAACACAAACAGCCTCGTTAGGGCCAGTAGGCCTGCTGTTGTTTGTTCTTCCTTTGTGTTCCTTTGTGTTCCTCCTCCTCCTCCTCCTCCATCTCCTCCTCCTCCTGCTCCTCCTCCTCCTGCTCCTCCTCTTGCTCCTCCTCCTCCTCCTCCTCCTCCTCCTCCTCCTCCTCCTCCTGCTGTTCCTCCTCCTCCTCCTACTCCTCTTGCTACTGCTGCTTCTACTCTTCTTTCTCCTCCTCCTCCTACCACCCCTCCTCCTCCTCCTCCTCTTCCCATTGTTATTGTTGATGCTGCTCCTCTTTCTCCTTCTCCTACTCCTACTCTTACTCCTACTTCTATTCATCCCTCTCCTTTTCCTCCTCCTCCTCCTCCTCCTCCTCCTCTTCCTACTCTACCCCCTCCTCCTCCTTCTCCTCCTGTTACTCTTGCTTTTGCTGCCGCTCCTCCTCCTCTTCCTCCTCCTCCTCCTCCTCCTCCTCCTCCTCCTCCTTCTCCTTCTCCTCCTCCCCCTTCCCCGCCTCTAGCTCCTCGTACCCCTCTCTCTCTTTCGTTCCTCTTTCTCCTCTTCCACCTCCTCCTTCAGCTCTTCGTCCTGCTCACGCGTCTACTCCTATTCATCCCCCTTCTGCTGGTACTGCAGCTCCTCCTCCTCCTCCTACTCCTACTTCTCCTCCTCTTCTTGCTCCCATCCTCCTAAACTCCTCCTCCTTCTCCTCCTCCTCCTCCTCTTCCTCCTCCTCCTACTACCCCTCCTCCTCATCCA
Organism: Oratosquilla oratoria; assembly: GCF_046742065.1. Taxonomy (NCBI): domain Eukaryota; kingdom Metazoa; phylum Arthropoda; class Malacostraca; order Stomatopoda; family Squillidae; genus Oratosquilla; species Oratosquilla oratoria. The sequence goes on from NC_134797.1 coordinate 54,304,034, forward strand.
CCTATTCCTCCTCCTCCTCCTCCTACACCTGGTTCTGTTTATTTTCTTTTTTCCTCCGTTCTTCCTTCTCCTCCTTCCTTTCTCACCTCCTCCCGTCCTCCTCCCACCCCTTTTATACCCTTTCTTCGCTACACTTCCTTTCCTCTGTTCTCTTGATGAACATCAACGTCAACGAAGAGAAAGGCAGGAAGAGGGGAGAAAAGAGAGGGGGGAAGAGAGAGAGGATGATATAGATAAAGCCATGAAAAGGGGGCAGGAGGGAAAGAAGAGGGAGAGAGGATGGAGAGAGAGAGAGAAGAGAGGGAGAAAGAGAAGGAATTGGGAAACGTAGGGAAAGGAACATGAGGAAGAAAGGAAGAGAAAGAGAGAGAGAGAGAGAGAGAGAGAGAGAGAGAGAGAGAGAGAGAGAGAGAGAGAGAGAGAGAGAGAGTGAAAAGGAACGAAGGAAGAGGAAGAGGTGGAGAAAGAAGAGAAGAAAAATGGAGGAAGAGGAGGAGGAGGAGGAGGAGGAGGAAGGGAAGAGGATGTGGTCACACATGGATGTTGGTGAAGATTGCGACTCTGCTATGCGGATTGACATGTTGTTCAAGTATTTCGTATCTCGCTTTGCTTTCGTCTCAAGTTTTTATAATTCTTTACATAAGATAAGATTTTTTTCTCATTTATATGACTACTCTAATGTCATATATATATATATATATATATATAAACTACAATTCACTTTAATTCTAAGCCATCAACATCGAGAAATTCGAGGAGGCACACATGCAGAAATTGAAACGTGGTACAGTCAAGGACTCGAACCTCCACTAGCATGTGACAAGTGACATATATATATATATATATATATATATCTATATATATATATATATATATATATATATATATATATATATATAAATTACAATTCACTTTAATTCTAAGCCATCAACATAGAGAAACTCGAGGGGGCATACATGCAGAAATTGAAACGTGGACAGCCAAGGACTCGAACCTCCTCTAGCATGTGACAAGTGACATATATATATATATATATAATATATATATATATATATATATATATATATATGTATATATAATGTATATATATATATATGCATACATATATGTATATATGTATATATAATGTATATATATGTATATATAATGTATATATATGTATATATATATATATATGTATATATAATGTATATATATATATGATACATATATGTATATATATATATGTATATATAATGTATATATATGTATATATATATATATACATATATGTATATATATGTATATATAATGTATATATATATATGTATATATATATATATTATATATATACATATATGTATATATAATGTATATATATATATATATATATATACAATGTATATATATATATATGTATATATATATATATATATATATATATGTATATATATATATATATGTATATATATATATGTATATATAATGTATATATATATGTATATATATATGTATATATATATATATATATATATATATATATATATATATATACAGTATATAATCTTACACTATGATATTCAAGTGTAGCTCCAAATTTGGAATGTCGACCATTCACTCAGTGATTAATCGTTTTGGTTTTTGAAGGTCACACTTCCATGATTCAGATGTTCTTTGTTGGGGTGGTGGGAGGTGGAAATGGTATTCGTAGTAATAATTTTAGTGTAAGGGTGAAGACTGTTTGTTTTGATAGTAACGAACCAGCAAAGGAAGTGATTGAGGTAATGATAGGGACAGTAGTAGTGATTGTGGTGGTAATGTAAGTAGTGATGATTTTGATGGTATGATGGTGATAAAAAGTATAGTGCTAGTGTTGCTAGATTTGGTCGTGATAGTGATAGTGGAAACGGGTTTGGATAGAATCTGAGGATATAGATTTTTCTATGTATATATAAAGAAGGAGAATAAGGTGACGTTCAAACCTTGAGTCAGATGAAATGAAAATGAGAATTAGAAATAAGATCAAGGTTGCGGCTAAGTCAGTGAGGAATAATGGCCGAAGTGAATAAGAAAACAAGAACGAAGAACGAGCTGCAGCAGTGGCGGTAATGAGAGTAGAAGAGCAGATGAAATGACAACAAAAAAAAACGGCCATAAAACACGAAGTAATGCTGGCAATATAATAAAAAGTGTAATGAAAGTGCAGACAAGAGGCAAAACAGAAAAAAAAAATGCAGCAATCCTTATGGTAATCAGAAGAGCCACGAAGAAGAAGAAGTAATAAAAAAAAGAGAAGACAAGATAAAAGGTGGTTGTGTCGACGTTAATTTCAAACCAAGTTCAGAGAAGGAAAAGAAAAAACACAGAAAAATAAAAGACGAAAATAAAGAAGACGAGCCTCTGACACTGGTATTAACGTACCAATGAGAACCTCAGAAAAAAAGAAATGAAAAATGAACAAATGAATCAGAAAATCGAGACAAGAGCTGAATACAGACTGGGGCGAGCTTAATCTCAGAACTTCAGAGAACGAATAGAAAAAAATCAAAAAGATGCAAAAGACGAAGGTTGTGGCAGAGGAGGAGGAGGGTGTCTGCCCTTGAACTGCTGAAAAAAAGAATCGCCCACCCGACTCTTTAGGTGCACTCCTAAGGGGCCTCTTGGGTAGAAAGACAAGGGGCCCAAAGACATGGGTCCCCAAGAAAAGAGGCCCCATTTGTAAACACTTAAATGTTCTCGGAACAATAAAATAGATTGATGAATAAAAATCTATAAATAGAAATAGATAAGTAAAACAGGATGCAACTACTCTAGGGCCCCAGGAACAACAGAGAAAAGGGGCCCAGGATGTGAGCAGTCTAGGAACCTAGTAACAGCATGGGAAAGAACCAACCGCATGAGGCCTTTTGCGGAGACGGCAAGGAACGGGACCCCCCTGCTTTTAGATTGCCAAGGTTCCAGGAATAGCAAAGAACGGGGCCTGGTTGAAGGCACGTATGAGAGTTTCCGGGGAGAAATAAGAAAGGAACCCAGACTGTGAGCACTGTTGGTAACCAGGAACAGCGACGAAAGGGTCCCCGGGTACAAGCACCTGAAAGGTCCTGGAATACCAATGGAAGCGCTCCGGCCGCAAAAAAACAATACACTTCCAGTAATAGGAAAGACAGAGGTCACAGCTGCTGCCTTATACGAGTCTCAGTAATTGCATTGGTGAAGGTTCTGGGTTTTACCGTAGATGAGGTCGTGGAATAACAAAGGCCCTTAAAGTTAACATTAATTAGGATCCCGACTGCAACCTTGTATGGGCACCAGGGAGAAGGTGTGAAAGAGATCCCGATTCTCGCGTCTCAAGGATGCCATCGGGGTTGCATCAATGGAGCCCAGGGGGTAACCTCAAGGTGGTATTTTGCGTGTACACCCGAGCTGTTACCGGCAACAATGAGGTCATACTGAACCACGAATATCAGAAACCTGTTTTGATTTTTCTGTTCCGTTGACCAGAGCTCTGCAGCCAATCACCAGCTCATTTTTGGAAAACCAAGAAAGGTCGCGTATTTTTCAAACGTCGCGTAATTTCAAATTCATTCAACCTCTCACGGTCCAACGAAGAGCTATCATTCCAGGTACTATAATGAGAATGGTTATATATCGCTGTGGAATCCTGGAGGAGTTGTTTTAAGGTTGTTTATACACATTCTGTAACTCATCTGATAAAAGAAAATAAGAAATTACGGCCAGCGGTCAGAGTTGTTTACCTCTCAAGTGCGTTTTGCTTTTTTGTTGTTGTTGTTATTCTTTTATCCACTTTCGTTGCGTTCCCTACTGTAATTGCACTCCTGCACAAACTTGGAAGACCAACTCACCTTTTCTAGTCATTCAGTCTTCGACCGTCATTTTTCTCATTGTTTCGTCTCCAGTCTCCAGTTTTCGTCTTCATATCCTCCGTCACAATTCCCCTCTCCTTCGCCCTTTTTCTATCATCATTTAATTTCAGCCATAGCTTCCTCTTTATTTTTTCTTCGTGTGGTCTATGCATAAATATCTATTATCACCAGCTCCTCTTTGTTAACATTCACTGTAGGTATTATTCTATATTGTATATTGGAAATACTATCATTATATATATATATATATGTATATATATATATATATATAATATATATTTTTTTTTTTTTTATCCGGCCTAATTAAGGACTAAAGGGCCTCCTGTCGGCATGCTCCTCCTTTGTAGTCCTTTGTAAAATGTAGGGAATACAGATACTGTTTTTTTAACCCCCAGTCGGACAGAATACAAATAAAGTTAGAAAGGTTTCTGTTTTTAATATAGCACAAACACTTAACAGAAAAGGTATGGATTTTTTCTGAGAAATAGCTGAATATGTAGTATGTAGTCACTGTATACAACTTGCCCACGGGGTAAGTTGCTACAAACACCAAACGCAATATAACTAAACTGGAAACAACAATAATCAGTTCAACCGAAGTAGTACAGTTGTACATTCAGAAATGAACATAATTTCCCGAACAATTGGCAATGAGGAAATGTATCGAAAGAATAGAAATTCCTTAAGAGTCATGATTGTAATATTTATCACAATTAGAATTACGGCGGTGGCATGTATAACAATCGTCCCTTTGTGTATATTTGGCAAAGGTTCCTTGTTTGCATTCGATACACTACTTTCTCTCTCTCTCTCTCTCTCTCTCTCTCTCTCTCTCTCTCTCTCTCTCTCTCTCTCTCTCTCTCTCTCTCTCTCTCTCTCTCTCTCTCTCTCTCTCTCTCTCTCTCTCTCTCT
>NC_134797.1:54318808-54323808 GCF_046742065.1 Oratosquilla oratoria
TATTGAGAGAGTTGAAGAAGGCAGTGGTCTCTCTAGTCTAATCAAAATCGTCTGGCGTCAACCAGAACAAAACATTTCAGGTTTCTTATGCTAGGGGAAGGGTTAGCCTGACCTTGTGAGGTCACCAAAACCTCGCCTACGTCATTGAAACCATTTCTGACGTCATCAGTGTCACATTTTGAGTTTATTTTTGGATGACTGCGTCCGCCATTGTTGTGCAGAAGCGTAAGACAAATGGCAATAAATTATACAAGAAAAACTAGATATGTTTGTGTAAAAGAGAGAAAAAGAGAGATAGAGAGAGAGAGAGAGAGAGAGAGAGAGAGAGAGAGAGAGAGAGAGAGAGAGAGAGAGAACCATGACCATAAATGGCTAAATGGTCCACAATGACAAAGACCTCAGCCTGCTCCAACTTAGGAACAAGATTCGTTAGGACGGTTATATCCGTTATAACGGATTTCTAACTGTTCCAACTGTCAATCGTGCGTGGCCTCGTGTTCAAACGCGAGCAAAAGACTTCTTTGATCTAGACGAGTGGATGAATAAATGGATAATAAGAAAAGGATCCGGCATTCAACTTTCTACTATACCTTCCTGTACCCTGTCTCTTCCTATTCCTTTTACTTCCTCCTTTCCTCTCCCTTACCACCATTTCCGTTCCCTTCCCTCCCCCCCACTTTTTTCTTTCTTCTCTCATTTCCTTTTCCTTCCCTCGCCTCTTCTTCACTCCAATCCTCTCCCTCTCTAGCCCTCCCTTCCTCTCCCTTCTTCTCCTCTCCTCTCTTTCTCTCTCCTTTCTCTTTCCCCTCCTTTTCACCTCATTTCCCCTCCTCTCCTTTCCCCCCATCACATCTCCTTTAGATATCAGTGTGGGTAGCAAGTGTCACGCGTGGGGAGAGACAATCACGAACGCGTCAATGGGACCGCGGTCAACAGCCCCACCACGATTACCTGATGTTAGAGTTGCAGACCCTCTTCCATTCTTCGCCTAATGTAGGTCTCAGGTCTCAGGTCTCAGGTCTCAGACCCCTTCCCCTCCCCTCCCTTCTCTTCCACAGGGAAAACAAGAGGAGATGAGGAGGCTGTGGCGGAGGTTCCGTCCAAGCGGGCCCTGCACACCGGATTTGTACGTCAATGGTTTGTGGCCGTGAGCTTCATGGCCGGGACCAGAAATATGCGTTTATTTGTTCATATATGATTCTCTGTTGTTTCTACTTACTCTTATTAATCAATCAATTATTCAATTGATTAATCAATTCACTCATTTATTTATGATTTTTATTTATCTATTCATTTAATATTTATTGTATATTCTATCATTTATTACGTATTATTTGTTTTTTATAATATATAATTTATTGTTGATTATTTAAAGATGGAGAAGGGGAAAACGACAGAAAGTAGGGAGGTGCTTAGAGTACACTGCTTAAATGAGAAAGAAAAGGAGAAGGAGTACAAGAAGAAGCTGAGAAAGGAGGGGGAAGGAGTGAGGGATAGAGTACAACTAAGAGTGGAGGAGGAATGGGGATGGTTCAAGGAGGGAGTCACAAGTTGTGCAAAGATGGTGTGTGGAACAAGGAGGACGGGAAGAAATAGAAGGAAGGGTAGTGAGTGGTGGGATGATGAAGCAAAGAAGGTTGTAGGAAGGAAGGGTAGTGAGTGGTGGGATGATGAAGCAAAGAAGGTTGTAGGAACGAAGAATCGGGCAATCACAGTTTTGTTGCAAAATAGGAAGAGAGAACCATATGAGAGGTACAAAAAAAGAGAAGATAAGTAAAGTATAAGATAAAGGAGGCAAAGAAGAGAGCAAATGTGAAATGGGGTACTAGTATGACAAAAAAAATTAAAGTAATAAAAAGATGTTTTGGAACGAAATTAAGAGAGGAAGAGGCGAATCAAGTAGAGAAGCAAAGATAAAAGGTGTAGATGGAGAGATGGTAGTGCAAGAAACGGCAGTAGGAGAAAGATTGACAGAGTATTTTAGGAATTGCTAAATGTGAAGGAAGATATGGAGGTGAAAGGTTAGTTGCAGTGGGAATTGGTAAGAAAATGACAGTGATGAAGGAGGAAAGTGGAGGAGAAATAAGGAAAGATGAGGTGAAAGCAGTTAATAAAATTATGTAAGTAGGTAAGGCACCTGGGTTGGATGGTTGTCATGCGGTGTCTAAAAAAGGAATATACAGTGATGGCGGACTGGCTGGTGAGGTTGTTTAGTGCTTGTCTAAAAGAAGGTAGAGTGTCGGAAGACTGGAGGAGTGCCTGTATAGTTCCACTTTACAAGGGAAAAGGGGACAAGTGTGAGTGTAGTAATTTCAGAGGGATTAGCTTGTTAAGTGTTGTTGGGAAGACTTACGGGAGGGTTTTGATTGAGAGGAACAGTGTGCTTTAGGATAGGTATGGGTTGCATAGATCAGATTTTTGTGGTAAGGCAGATATGCAAGGAAGTTGTAGGAAAAGGTAGGGATGTCTTTTGGGCCTTTATGGATTTGAAAAAGGCTTATGACAGAGTAAACAGAAAGGCACTATGGGAGGTATTGCAGATATAGGGGATAGGAGAGGAGCTGTTAAGAGCAGTCGGGAGTTTTTACGAAATTAGTAGAGCCAGTGTTAGAATCAGGAATGTATTATGTCGCCATGGCTGTTTAATTCATACATGGATGGGGTGGTGCGAGGGTAATGGGTCGAGGATTGGAGATGGCTAAAGAAAATGGAGAAAAATTGAAGATAAGCCAGTTGTTGTTTGCAGACGACACTGCGCTTGTGGCAGGATCAGAGGAAGGATTAAGAAAGTTAGTCACCGAGTTTGGAAAGGAATGCGAAAGAAGAAAGTTGAAGATAAATGTGGGTAAAAGTAAGGTGATGAGATGTATAAGGGGAGAATGTGGCAGCAAATTGAAAGGGAGAGAGACTGGAGAAAGTGAATAGCTTTAGATACTTGGATGAGAATGTGGCTGGCAAGGGTGGAGTGGAGGTGGAGGTAGAATGTAGATTGAGAGAAGCAAGTAAATGCCTTGAGGGATTAAAAAGTGTAATGAGAGATAGACATTTGGGAATGGATGCTAAGAGGAAACTATATGAAAGAGTTATTGTGCGACAGCACTGTATGGGGCAGAAACATGGAACATAAGAGAGGAAGAGAGGAAGAGTTTAAGTGTGTTTGATATGAAATGCCTGAGAAGTATGATAGGGGCTCCTAGGATGGATAGGGTGAGAAATGAGGAGGTGAGGAGGTGAGTGGGGGTGGAAAGGGAGTTGGGAGATAGGGTTGATGAAAGAGTACTAGGATCGTTTGGACACATGGAAAGAATAAGTGAAGAAAGATTAGTAAAAGAGGTGTGGAAGGCAGAGGTGGAAGGAGTGAACATGAGGGGGCGACCAAGGATGAGATGGATGAATGGGGTAAAAGGGGCATTGGGAAAGAGGGGAATGTCTGTTGAGGAAGGAATGGAGAAGACAGAAGATAGGGGTGAATGGAGAATGGTTGTGTATGGATGATGCTGTGATACATGGAAGGGAGTGGGTGGGGGATGGGGGGATGAGGGAGTATGTGTGAATGATATTTTGACGTAGCCCGAAGGGATTTCTCCCCGTCTTCTCTTTTTCTGCATGAGGGGACGAGGAGAGGGGGTCGCCGATTAAATGAAGCGGCCTTGCTGTGGATGTGCTATGTCTTACTACGCTGCTTCTGACCCAGGCCAATGGGCGAGATGCAGAGATAACCCGTCATCCAGGAGGAGCCAAGATAAGAGGGAGGGAGGAGGGTGAATGGGAGCGGAGTATGTAGGGGATGGAATGGGTGGGAGTGGATTTTATACCTTTGCTTTTGGCTACCTCCCTTGTAAGGGGGAAAAACTGTTAGTATATGTGTATGATTTATAATTTATTATTTGTCATTCATTATTTATTATTTATTGTTTATTAACATTATTTGATATTTATTGTTTGTTATTTATTATTTATAATTTATCATTCATTATTTGTCATTACTACTTATCATTCATTATTATTTTTATGTACGTATCATTCTTTACTGTTCACTTTTTCATTTTTGTCTATTATTACTTATTATTTACTATTTATTATTTTCTACTTTTAATTATCTATTACTATTAATAATTCATTTATTTTTTATTTACCTATTTATTTATTTATCTATTCATTTATGTATATATTCATTCATTATGATGGCAGTGGCAAAGCATGACGGGGGACCTTTTGGTCCATAACGAGGTTGGATATAACAAAAATAAACAAATAGACAAACACCAAGATAGACAAATAAAACAAACAAATTAACCATTTGATAAACATGTTGCTTAGGTGTTTGTCCACCTCGGATTTCACCACATACCATCGCTTCTGCGGTTGGCGAAGTTGCTTCTACCTACTTCGATCTGGAGGTGCAACCCCGAGGGGCCGACAATCGGTCTCCGGACCGACCCCCAAGATCTCTCTTTCTCTTTATCAGCTTCAACTGTACTTCTATCAACTTTTCGCATAAGAAAAGTTGACAACAGATAAGAGAGAGGAAAGAGGGTGGAGGGGAGGGGAGTGTGATAGGGATGGAATGTGTGGGAGTGGTTTTTATGCCTTTGTTTTTTTGGCTACCTCTCAAATAAGGGGGAAAAGAGCCACAATAACACAACGGAGACAAATCTAAAGTTTCTTCACAGTGAGGTCCACGGGAGAGCTCTGGAACAATTACCATTCACTGTGGGGCTTCAGGATTCCAGTTACTGAGAGAAAAGGCAGCGATTAGTACCTCTCGGTTCAATCTACATCCAGAGATCAACGTTGTTTTCGGGCGATAGACGTCCCTCAAGCTTGCTTTTCCACACCCTTATATACCCTTAGTCTTACATTGTATCTCTTCTAGAGGAAGCCCATAGGTATGTACGCCCACCTCCGAACTGTGACCTGAAAACGAAATGTATCAGTAACTTTTCTTAGTGATCATCATAAGCAGTTTTATTTAAAAACACGACACATCAAAACAAAAT
>NC_134797.1:54336308-54341308 GCF_046742065.1 Oratosquilla oratoria
TGTAATGCCTACCATTTGTTTTATATTGTTTGTTTGTTATTATTTGCCTGTTTGTTTATTATTATTTGATTGATTATCATTTATCATTATTTATCTGTCAATTTATTATTATTTATTATTTACCTGTTTGTTTTTCATTTAACTTTATCTATTTATCTATTTATCTATTTTATTATTGTTTATAATATTATAATTTTTTTTACTTATCATTATTATAATTTTTTCGCATCCGACCTAGTTATGGACCAAAAGGTCTCCTGTCGGCATGCTCCTCCTTTGTAATCCTTTGCAAACGTTATCATGAAGAGGTTGTTGGTAAAACTTAAAGGCTACTAGCAGTCTTCCTTGTAACATTTTATGTACGTACGAACATACGATTGGATAGTGTGCATCCATGCGTGGATTTGGAAATGCATTGTTAATGTTGCCTCAACAGTTCATATAGCGCATGCGCATAAACAAAACTTGTTTGTAGACTAAGGGAGTGTTTGCACGATTCTCAAATTGTGTACCTGGATTTTGCATATCTATTTTTTTATCTACTTAATTTGTTTCTTTATTCACTCTTTTAATAACTTGTGTTCAGTTGTGCATTTGTTTTTATTTGTTTATTGATCGCTCATTTATTCATTTATTTATTTGTTCATTTATTCATTTTTTAGTTATTTGTCTGTTTTTATATGATTTGATTCATTTATCTATTTACTTGTTCATTTACTTACACAATCATTTACTCATCTATTTCTATCTACTTGTCTATCTGTTCATATTGTCATTTATATATCAATTTTTTGTTTATTTGTTTGTCTATATATTTGTTCGCTTACTTGTTTATTAAGCATGACCGATTTCTGAGAGGGGGGTGAAGTGGAAATAGATCAAATTCTCTTAGTTCGAGATCCAACCCTCAATTGACTGAAACCTTCAGTAGTCAAAACAGAATCTACAAAATGTACCACAGGGGGATCCCGGTGAGCTTTCAGGACCCGCTGGTCTCACTATCAATTCACTAGTTCCTTTAAGGACCCGCTGGTCTCACTATCAATTCACTAGTTCCTTTATCCAATTACTGGAAAACTTTGTAGTAGTTTCTTTTATAGGAATTCTGTCATGTGCCCAGATGCCTGACTCAGCCCAAGGATATTGTTTTAGAGCCCATGCACGGCCAAAGGCGGGCAATAAATAATGTATTGCACCTGGATTTTCCAACCTGATAAACCTATGATTGCCTTGCTTTGAAAAACCGCCCCGGCGACAAAAAACTGGATCAGAAAAGAGAGAGAGAGAGAGAGAGAGAGAGAGAGAGAGAGAGAGAGAGAGAGAGAGAGAGAGAGAGAGAGAGTAAGAGTAGGAGTAAAAATAAGAGTGACAGTGAAAGAGAGAGAGAGTGGGTAAGAGTAAGAGTAAGTTTAAGAATAAGAGTAACAGTGAAAGAAAGAGAGAGTGAGAGTGAGAGTAAGAGTGTGAGTAGGAGTAAGAGTGTGAGTAAGAGTAAGAGTAACAGTGACAGAGAGAGAGAGAGAGAGAGAGAGAGTGCCCGGTATGCAGATTTATAGTGTTTCGATAAATAGTAAAAAAAAAAACACATCCACGCACATACACACACACACACACAAACACACACACACACACACACACACACATACACACACACATCGGTGGCGCAGTGGTTAAAGCACTGGCCTCCACAAGCCAGAGGTCGGGTTCGAATCCGGCCGGGCTGAAATAAGTTGGGTTTGTCTCCTTTCACGTGTAACCTGTTCCAGCAGTGAGTAGGTACGGGACGTTAGTATGGAGTTGTGACCTTGCTGTCCCGGTGTGTGGTGTGTGAGTCTCAGACCTACCCAGAGATCGGCAAATAATGAGCTCTGAGCTCACTGCGTCTGGCAACACACACACACACACACACACACACACACACACACACACACACACACACACACACACAAACACACGCACATTTGCTTCCGGGCTTGCTGGTGTAATGGTACCGAGTTCATTCATTAATTCAGCAGTCTGAATTCGACCCCCGCCCAGGGCTTGAAAGCATCATAGCATAGGTAAGCCGGCAGCCCGCTCTGTTGGGCAAGGATCTGGATATGTGAGTACAAAGTCACAGCATTACCCATAGATCGGGCCATATAAATAAACTCCGAGCCATCATCCGGGAGAGAAATAGCTGTCGATCACGAGTCCAACACGTGATTCAAGTACAAAGTGAAGTACACATACATACGTATATACAAATATACATACATACATATATACCTACATACATACATACATACATATATACACATGTACATACATAAATAAGTACATATATAAATAAATACATGCTTATGCTTATAGCCGTCTTTCATGATCGAAAACGACTTCAGTTTCAGAGATGAATGTGAAGAATAAAGAAGCCGGTAATAAGTACATCATACATACGTACACAAACGCAAACACGTACGTACATAAATACACACGCATGCACGCATACGCATATACACACGAATGCACAGTTGTACGTGCACATATGCACACACAAACACGCACATAATTACACCATACACATAAGTGAGCACACACCCAAAAAATAAATCAGGAAGATGTCTAACATACGTGAGTTTGCATTACTGATATGATCATAACTTTTTTTTTTTCACAGACGAAACATTCCGTAAGAACACCACACGAACAAGCCCGGGGTAAATATACAAATAAATGAATAAATAAATAAGTTGGAGTGGATAATTCCGTACTGGAACGCTGCAGGAAGGCCTGCCAACATTAATGACAACACACAACACATTATATTCACGCAAGGCGTAACTTAAAAAAATTTCAACTGCATCTTTAATGAATAAAATAAACTTCCAGCCGAGGCGACTGAATGTAGTACAAATTACAATTTTGAGATTCACTTGGGAAAATAAGTAAACATTTTTTTAGCATCTTTATGGACCGCAAGGTCTCCTGTCGGCCTTTTTTTGTCAGCATAACTCATTGTAACAAAAACACAGGGCTACCAACCTTTGACATTTGAAACTATCATCCATTTCGGGATAAGCATACTGACCTTAAGAGGAGTGGAAGGGTGGTGAGCTAAATACAGAGAACAGTTGGACCCTTCCACTCATTTGCCTCCCGTGCTTTATCATACTCACCCTAACCACAGCTGACGAAAACCATTCGGTATCGACCAGTGAAAATCTGTAAAAACTGTCTCTACCCGAAGAGAATCTGGTGCAGTGGTAATCTGGTGGTGTGGTGGTAATCTGGTGGTCTGGTGAGGACCCATGTCATTTCACTTAGGTTATCACCAGAAGGTTTTATCCAGGTGAAGTGGAGAGCACACTTGGGGGCAAAACTAGGCTCACGGTTCGTCCCGAATGTGAATGAAAATTGCCTTGTTTTAGCCACATTTGATTATGTAAAGTATGCCCACCTGGCGAAGAGGTTAGATGATACAAAGATGAAGACATGTAGACGGAAAATATAGACAGACACGACAGAAATACGAACAATAAGAGAGAGAGAGAGAGAGAGAGAGAGAGAGAGAGAGAGAGAGAGAGAGAGAGAGAGAGAGAGAGAGAGAGAGAGACGACAGAAATACGGACAGTAAGAGAGAGAGAGAGAGAGAGAGAGACGACAGAAATACGGACAGTAAGAGAGAGAGAGAGAGAGAGAGAGAGAGAGAGAGAGAGAGAGAGACAACAGAAGTACGGACAGTAAGAGAGAGAGAGAGAGACGACAGAAATACGGACAGTAAGAGAGAGAGAGAGAGAGAGAGAGAGAGAGAGAGGAAGAGACGACAGAAATACGGACAGTAAGAGAAAGAGATAGAGAGAGAGACGACAGAAATACGGACAGTAAGAGAAAGGGAGAGAGAGAGAGACGACAGAAAAACGGACAGTAAGAGAGAGAGACAGACAGACAGACAGACAAACACGACAGAAATATGGACAATAAGAGAGAAAGAAAGGGAGAGAGAGAGAGACAGACATACAGTCAGACAGACAGACAGACCTCCAAGATAGAGGCAATAGACGTACCGAGAAATATCAGAGACGCGGAAGGCAGACAACGATCCTTGAAACACTTTTGAGTAGACAGAGACGAATAAAATCGCTTGTCGGCAGTCGCAATTAAATTAAAAAAAAAATTCACCCGGTACAGTGGGATCTGGCCTCCTGTGCTATCATCAAATTCTTCAGAGACTTTGTTCTGGTTGATACAAAGCGATTGCGTCCAGCTTAGGTCAGGATATCTTGTGTTCAAAGCGTTGAGTAAACGGACAGACATCTTGACAAACGGACAGACAGACAGGTGGACATAGACAAACAGACAGGTAGATGGAAGTCAGAGACAGCGCCGTACTACGTAATGGATGTGGGAGGGGAAGGGAGGAGGAGTGGGAGAGGGAGGGGTAGGGGGAGGGGGGAGGGGGGGAGGGGGAGTGAAAAAGTCGAAGGATTGCATGAGTTAGCACCCCGGAAATCATGGCAGGCACGGTTTGAATGTTTTGAGAAGTGGACTCCCATTTTTTTTTTTTTTTCCGAAACCGTTTATCCCCCCCCCCCCGACCCCCGTAGGCTGGTGGCATTCTTCAGCGGGTTTGTAAACATTCTTGCACACCCTCATGTGACCTCTCTACGGGAATACATTGATCTTTGGGGTTAGATGGGGTTGGGGAGGAAGGGAATCGTTATAAAAGGAACAGCTTCATTGCGTAGAGGTGGAGGCAGGAGGAAAGGTGGATGGGAAGTTAGGGGAAAGTCAAATCAACCTTTCATCATGAGACCAAACCAGGCAAATTTCGTTGCCGTACTCTCTGGAACGCGCTTGTCATCATCATCCTGGGTCACGTACCTATTTTGCATTGACTAACATCAATCTATCAGCCAGTCTGAGTCCACTGCTGATCAAAAGCCTCTCTCGTGTCATTCCACGACGTGCATGTCCATGCCAACCTCTGCCTCGCCATTCCTGCAAAATTTCTCTATCTCGTC
>NC_134797.1:54353808-54356308 GCF_046742065.1 Oratosquilla oratoria
TTCGCTCATATCCTTGTTCATTTATGTATTTACGTATTTATTTGTTTAATATTTCATCTAATGACTTGCTTAGTTCTTATTTCAATTCATTTATTGTCATTGCAAGGCTTCAAAATATTGATCCAAGGAATCTCAGAAATATTCCCACGAGGTAGAATAGACATCAACGTTGGGGGACCAATTAGGGACTGTAACTCTTTTTATTTATTTATTTATTTATTTATTTGTTTATTTATTTCATTTCATTTCATTTCATTTTATTATGTATTCATTTTATTTTATCTTTTTATCTTCATTTCTATTTTCATATTTATATTTATTTTTATTGTTATTTTTATTTTTATTTTTATTCTTATTTTTATTTTGTTTTTATTTTTATTTTATTTTTATCTTTATTTTTTATTTCATTTCATTTTATTCTATTTTATTCTATTTTATTTTATTTTATCTTATTTCATTATTTATTTACTTATCTATTTTATTTTATTCATTTATCTTTTTTTTTTTTTTTTTCTTTTTTTTACTTTTTTTTTTTCTCTCTCTGTAGGACCCTTGTCATTATATGTCAGCATCTCATTCCACGTCCGTCCACAAATATGTCTGAATCTGTGGCTTTTATACATTAGTGTTTTTCTGTAGATTATTGAAAGATTTTAAATTGCAGAAAGACCATTATTCTAGTAGTTTAGGTCTGAAAAACCTGTGGTCCTGGTAACTTCTTGATAAAACAATGAAACAGACCAAGGACTATCGATGCCGAGAGGAGAGTGGGTCTAGGCTCCCATTAGCAATAAATCTGTCAATGTTCTTGCAACAGTGGAGAAATAGAAATATGTTTGTGTATATGCATATGTACATATATATATATATATATATATATATGTATATATATATATATATATGTATATATATATATATGTATATATAAATATATATATATAGATATATATATACATTATATATATATATATATGTATATAAATATATATATATATATACATATATATATATATAGACATATATCTACAGATATATATATATATATATATATATATACATATATATATATATATACATATATATATACATATATGTGTGTGTGTGTGGAAAAAACAAACAAGAAAAATTATATTTTTATTTGGGATTGTATCCAGGGGCCCGGCGTTACCCGCGACATTTTCTCTTTTGCATTTTTCAAATTGTCCAAATATCAAACGTTTTTCATTTCAGAAACTTCGAGTCATCGCCTGTTCCTCTAACCTACTTTGTATTAAAGAGTGGCTGGTGCAAAGTAATTATTTGGAAATCATTACAGTAAAGTTTTTATGTATCATGACGCTTTGCGCATGCGCAAAAATTTTGGCATTTCCTTCCATTGTACCTCAGCTTCCTTGGGGGAAAAAATGTCGCCGTATATTTCCCAACAAATTTACAAGCAAAATGTTGATAGTTCATTCTATTATGCTTCAACTTCTTGAGAAAAATCAAATCGACTTTTCTTTGGCAGCAATCCACAGCCAAAATGTCGACATTTTTTAAAGAAAATACTTAAGGTAAGATCCACTCGAAATGTCTTCGTGCCTTTGCCAGATGCTTCCAGCTGGATAGGCGTCTAATATTTTATGCGTCTCAGTCCACGAAGATATTTTCTTTCAAAAGGCTATATAATTTTTATATTTTTTCTAATGTAAGATTCTTTAACGTGAAACAAAATTAACAAATCAGGAATATGAAATACTTCTGTTTCTATTTTGTCACAGTAGTTTTCATAAAAGTTAGCTTGAAAAGTATATTACCCAAATGTACTAACCTATTTATAATATACACAAAAGTAGCTACGCTCGTGAGTCCTGTCTTTTATCATCCAATTATCTAGTTTTAAAATCCTTTATGTATTGCTCGCTCCATTTGTTTTATTTCATTTTCTATTTTTTTTTTTTTTTTTTTTTTTTTTTTGCTTGTGTGAAAAGCACAAGGTTTTTTTTGTCTCATGTTGTTGTTCTTTTTATTTTATTTTTGTTGTTATTTTACCATAGAAATAAAAAATGTGCTTTGGCATCAGAACCTACCATGTATACTTTTTCCATTTCAAACAGTCTTAACTCTAAGCATCTCAAACCTATACAAATATACATGTCGTCGTAATTTCTTTCAACACAATTTTCTTCACAAGAGGTCATATTTCATGTGATGGAACTTTAACATATTAAAATTTACCAAACAATACGGAAATGTGTACTTGCAGAATTGCACGGAACTATACAACGTATCACCAATACAAAGATATCTATGATATACCCTTGATAACACTGCAATGCTTGGGCCCCAAACTTCAGTTTTAAATAAACACATGCACACACACACACACACACACACACACACACACACACACACACACACACACACACACACACACACACACATACACTCACACACACACACACAGACACACACACACACACACTCACACACACACACACACAAAAACACATACACACAC
>NC_134797.1:54358808-54361308 GCF_046742065.1 Oratosquilla oratoria
CTACCTATCAATCAATCCATCTCTCTGTTGATCTACCTATCAATCCATCCATCTGTCTTTAGCAAACGTCCCTTCAGGGTCAGACTTCCCAGATCATGACCACGAAGGCGTGGCGGACAGCATTTCCTTCGTCACAGGATCTCAAGGTCTCATTCCGCCTCCGTATCCTTCGATCTGACGACGCTGAGGAATCTCCAAAGACCAGAAGGTCCTTGAGGGTCTTCAGACCTCCGCCAAAGACTTCTTGTTCTTCGACAGGCTTCTCCTTGGACGGGAGGTCGTCCTCGTTGGTCTCTTTCCCAAAAAAGTCTCTCAAAAACTCTCAAAAACCTCGGTCTCTTCCCAAAAAGTCTCTCAAAAAAACTCTCAAATATGTCTATCTCTTCCCCCAAAAGTCTCTAAAACACAAAAATATCGGTCTCTTCCCCAGAAAAGGTCTCTCAAAAACTCTCAGAATTTTCGGAGTCTTTCCCAAAAGTCTCTAAAACACTCACTAAAATATCGGCCTCTTTCTCAAAAGCTCTCAAAATGTTCGATCTTTTCCCCAAAAACCTTCATCCCAAAAACTCTCTGAAGTCTCGGTCTCTTCCCCAAAAGTCTCTCAAAAGCTCTCAAAAATATCGGTCTCTTCCCCAAAATCCTTTCAAAAAACTCTCAAATATCTCGGTCTTCCAACCCCCCCCACCCCCGAAAGTCTCTAAAACACTCACAAAAATATCGGTCTCTTCTTCAAAAGTCTCTCAAAGATTCTCAAAAATCTCGGTCTCTTCCCCCCAAAATTTCATTTCAAAAACTCTCTGACGTCTCGGTCTCTTCCCCAAAAGTCACCTCAAAGATTCTCAAAAATCTCGGTCTCTTCCCCAGAAGGATAAATCTAGGTCTCTTCACCAAAAAATCTTCAGTCTCAAAAATTCTCAAAAGTTTCTGTCTCCTCCCCAAAAGTCTCTCAAAAACTCTCAGAAATATCGGTTTCTTCCCCAAAAGTCTCTCAAAAATTCCAAAAATAACAGTCTCTTCTCCAAAAGGCTCTTAAAAGCTCCCATAAGAAGCTGTCTCTTCCCAAAAATCTTCAGTCTCAAAAAACTCTCAAAAGTCTCGGTCTCCTCCCAAAAGTCTCTCAAAAACTCAAAAACCCTCGGTCTCTTCCTCAAAGGTCTCTCAAAATTTCCCAAAAATATCATTCTTCTGCAAAAGTTTCTCAAAATATCCCATAAGAAACTGTCTCTTCCCAAAAATCTTCAATCTCAAAAATTTTCAGAAGTATCCGTCTCTCTCGGTTTTGAGACCTGAGCCGTCTAGAAATTTTGTTTTAACCCGTCCCCGTCTTTAGAACTAATCAAGACATTTAACGCCTACCCGAGGTGCAGACCCGATAGGCTGGTGTTCGGTCTCTAGACAGAACGCAAAAGCTTCTCAATTTTCATCATATTTCCGCCACTTTAAGGAGAGCCGGCGATCGATAAGTAGGCCTACTCCTTTGGGAGAATCTGAGGATCACTGCCGGCTGCAAAGGTGCCAATGGCTGGAGAAGATTTAACCTGTTTCCCATTTTCGGTAATATTCATTTCCCGACAGCCCATGCCAAGCAGGGAGGCAACCCAATATCGGCCTAAAAGATCCAGCGGCTTGCAGCTACTGACAGGGCCATGCCCTACCAGGGGTTTCTCACTTCCCACTACATGGGAGTAGGATGGAGAGTTTTATTAATTGCTTATAGAAGGAGTCCATTTCCGTCACCATTACCCCATGTGCTAGGGCTGCTTGGGCAGGCAGTCACGAAGAACCTTTTGGGATTAAATATAGAAGGTTGGGTTTCGAATTAATTGAGTCCTCTTTTGGACTTTAGGACTTTTTTGGCCTTTTTGTCCTTTTTGGCATTTTGACCTCTTTTTGGACTTTTGGCCTATACTCTCCAACCTGAATTAAACCACCTGATGACAATCAGATCGAAGTTATCCCCCATATATAATCTCTCTTGATGGCGCAATCGGTCAAGTTACTAACACTTGTTACGTGCTAGGCCGGGTTCGAGTCCTTGGCCGTTGCACGTTTCAATTTCTGCATGTTGGCCTCCTCGAGTCTCTCTCGATGTTGATGGCTTACAATTAAAGTGTATTGTGGGTGATAAAAATGTATATCTATTCACTGAGGCCCATTCAGTGTTGTATATATATATATATATATATATATATATATATATATATATATATATATATATATATATATATACATATATATATTGATGGGATCGCGATCGACTAGGATATTGCTCAGCTCGAGTCCTACCCACAGTTGCTACAAAAATTGACAGAAAAATTAATTAATCAACAGGAGACTTTTTGGTCCATGAGGAGATTCGTGGGCTCCATTCCGCGGCCAGTCTTCGTTTTACATAAAGATGAAAAAGTAATCTGAATTTTATGTAACGATGATAAAGTTCACCTGCACTTTATGTAACGATGAAAAGGTCAGCAAACCTTTGAATTAATACGGTAGTGAA
>NC_134797.1:54371308-54376308 GCF_046742065.1 Oratosquilla oratoria
TAATGAGGCTGGTTGCAGAATAGATAGATGAGGAAATAGATACATTATGTCAGTCTCACATTTGTTTCCAAGGAGTAACCAGGTATTGTAATACATGGTAACATAGTACATGGTCAAATCACTATCACTTGTCACGTGCTAACGCAGGTTCAAGTCCTTGGCTGTACCACGTTTCAATTTTTGCATGTATGCCTCCTCGAGTGTCTCGATGTTGGTGGCTTAGAATTGAAGGGAATAGTGGTTGATAAATGTAAATCTGTTCACCGGGACCCATTCAGTGTTGTACAAATATTTTCCCGCGTTTTATACTTACCAATAGTACTATCATAGTGGAGATGGGTTGAACGCAAAATTTCGTGTATGTGTATGTAACAAAGGATTACAAAGGCGGAGCATGCCGAAAGGAGTCCTTTTGGTCCATAACTAGGTCGGATACGAAAAAAATATATATACATAAACACATACATACATACATACATACATACATACATACATACATACATATACCAAAGGCTTTTTCCCCCTTACAGGGAGGTAGCCAAAAAGAAAAAGGCATAGAAACCACTCCCACCCATTCCATTTCCTATATAATCCATTCCCCTCCCTCTTATCTTGGCACCTCCTGGATGACGGGTCATCCCTGCATCCTGTCCACTACCCTGGGTCAGAAGCAGTGTCGCAAGACACAGCACATCCACAGCAAGGCCGCTTTATAAATTCGGCGATCACCCCTCTCTGTCCCCTCACGTAGAAAAGGAGAGGACGGGAAGAAATCCCTTCGGGCTGCGTCAAATTATTTCTCATACATACTTCCTCACCCCCATCCCCCACCCATTCCCTCCTCATACATCACAGCATCATCCATACACAACACCTCACCATTCACCCCGATCTTCTGTACTATCCCGTCCTTCCTACACCGAAATTCCTCTCTTTTGTTAGGACCCTTTCATCCCATCCATCCATCTCATCCTAGGACGCCCCCTCATATTCACTCCTTCCACCTCTACCTTCCACATTTCTTTTACTAATCTTTCTTCACTCATTCTTTCCATGTGTCCAAACCATCCTAATACTCTTTCATCAACCCTATCTCCCAGCTCCCTTTCCACCCCTGTTCTCCTCCTCACCTCCTCATTCCTCACTCTATCCAGCCTAGTAACCCCTATCATACTTCTCAGACATTTCATCTCAAACACATTCAAACACATTCTCTCATGTTCCATGTTTCTGCCCCGTACAATGCTGTTGGCACAGTCACTCCTTCATATAACCTCCTCTTAGCATCCATTCCCAGATGTCTATTTCTCATTACACTTTTCAATCCACCAAGGCATTTACTCGCTTCTCTCAATCTACATTCTACCTCCACCCCCACTCCTCCCTTTCCTGCCACATTCGCACCCAAGTATCTAAAACTATCCACTTCCTCCAGTCTTTCACCCTTAATGCTCACTTCCAGCCTGCTGTCACTCTCTCCCCTTGTACATCTCATTACCTTACTTTTACCCACATTTATCTTCAGCTTCCTTCTTTCACACACCTTCTCAAACTCTGTCACTAACTTCCTCAATCCCTCCTCTGATCCTGCTACAAGGGCAGTGTCATCAGCAAACAACAACTGGCTCACCTCCCACTTTTCTCCATTTTCTTTAATCATCTCCAACCCCTGACCCACTACCCTTGCATTCACCTCTCGCACCACCCCATCCATGTAAAGATTGAACAGCCAGGGCGACATAACACATCCCTGACGAAGTCCCACCTTTACCTCAAACGATTCACTTTCTCAATTTCTAATCCTAACACAAGCTCTACTACTCTAACCTAACCTATCCCATATATCTGCAGTACCTCCCACAGTGCCTTCCTGTCTACCCTGTCATAAACCTTTTCCAGATCCATAAAAGGCCAAAAAAACATCAGATTTTTGTTGTAAGACAGATATGTGAGAAAGATATAGGAAAAGGTAAGGGAAAAGTATATATATATGATAAAAATAAATAAAATAAAATAAAAATTATAATAATATAAATAATAATAAAATAAATAATACATAGGTATAGTTAAATGATAAACAAACAGGTAAATAGTAAATAATAATAAACTGACAAATAAATAATAATAAATGGAAATCAAGCAAATAATAAATAAACAGACATGATAACAAACAAATAATCAAATAATATAAAATAAATGGCAGTCATTACAGCATCTTGCTTAAATGTTTATCTAAACGAATCTTAAAGCTTCGAACTGAACTACATTGCACTGCCTCTGCAGGAAGTTTATTCCATTCATTAACTACACGGTTGGCGAAGTTGTTTCTACCCACTTCCAAATAAAATCTATTTCCTGACAGTTTGAGACCATTATTTCTTGTCGGATTCTCATTCAGTGTAAGAATTTTGTCACTTTTGATGTTGTCAATCCCCTTTAGAATCTTGAATATATGTATCAAGTCACCTCTGAGTCTACGCTTTTTCAGGGAAAACAGATTCTGTCAATGTCTTTAATGAGATTCGGTGACCATACAGAAACAGCATATTCCAAATGTGGACGAACTAACAATTTATATAGCTTGTTAATGAGGTGACCATACAAATATATAAGAAAAGTTGCGCTCAACTTGGGGCGAAAGTCGAGGTGAGGGAGGACCGAATCCTGCCACCGGCGAAGTTGAACCAAGGGCATGATTCATTAAATTCCACGCTACAAAGCCCTCTGTGAGGGGCACCGTCCTAGCCTCCCGATATCATATCATCATATATATATATATATATATATATATATATATATATATATTATATATATATATATATATATATATATGTATATATATATATATATATATATATATATATATATATATATATATTAGTATTGCGTAAATTTTGCACCACATCATGTGGAGAATAATTCATTAATTGTAATATGACTTTCTTCTTCGCTCCGAGACTGACGTATACGACGACGGTGTGTGTTTGTGGCGATATCCGCCGAACGAAACGAAGACACTTCAACGGCTGCATGGGGAAGCTGAGTGGGTTGCCGCTACATCGGAAAACATTCGACCTGAGCTCGTTTATGAACCATCACAGTTCAAAGGAAGCAAACTGCCGGACAACCAATAACCAAGGTGAGGAACTACAGACAAGTTTTGTACGATGACAAGATAAGGATTGAAAAAGAAGAGAACAATAAAAACAAGACTCGACGGCACTGGCTGCTGTCGCCATCCCACTACGACCTTTGGCTAGTACCACACCCAATTCTGTGGCACACTGGATGACCGCCGGCCGACCCTGACCTCGACCCTAAACACAAGGATCCACTACGCACACTTTACTTCGTAATAAGAAGAAGAAGAAGAAGAAGAAGAAGAAGAAGAAGAAGAAGAAGAAGAAGAAGAAGAAGAAGAAGAAGAAGAAGAAGAAGAAGAGGAAGAAGAAGAAGAAGAAGAAGAAGAAGAAGAAGAAGAAGAAGAAGAAGAAGAAGAAGAAGAAGAAGAGGAAGAAGAAGAGAAAGAAGAAGAAGAAGAAGAAGAGGAAGAAGAAGAAGAAGAAGAAGAAGAAGAGGAAGAAGAAGAAGAAGAAGAAGAAGAAGAAGAGGAAGAGGAAGAGGAAGAGGAAGAGGAAGAGGAAGAAGAAGAAGAAGAAGAAGAAGTTTATTTGGCAATGAATCAAATACAGGAAATGCAGATAATGAAAAGAACACATAGTTCGAAATAACAATTACAATTGCCGAGGATAACAAAAAAAAAAGCACGTAAGCTTATTTCCATCCCTTATGCGTCTCTGAGTGCAACCTGGGTGCTTTTACTTCTCTTTATTACAAAGGCGGAGCATGCCGACAGGAGACCTTTTGATCCATATCTAGGTCGGATAAAAAAAAAAAAAAAAAAAAAAAAATCATATTAATAATAAATTAAAACTATAATAATGTAAATAACAAATAAAATACATAAATAAATGCATAGGTATAGTTCAATAACAAACAAACAGGTAAATAGTAAATGATATTAAATTGACATATAACTAATAATAAATGAAAATCAGACAGACAAATTATAAGAAAACAAAAACAAATAATATAAGATAAATTATAATCATTACAGCATCTTACTCAGGTATTTATCTAAATGATTCTTAAAGCTTCGAACTGAACTACATTGCACTACCTGTGCAGGAAGTTTATTCCATTCATTAACTACACGGTTGGCAAAGTTGTTTCTACCTACTTCCAAATTGAATCTATTTCCGGACAGTTTGAGACCATTGTTTCTTGTCTGATTCTCATTCAATGTGAAAATTTGGTCACTTTTGATGTTGTCAATTCCCTTTAAAATCTTAAAGACCTGTATCAAGTCACCTCTGAGTCTACGCTTTTTTAGGGAAAACAGATTCATGTGCTTTAGTCGATTTTCGTATGATTTATTTTTGATATTTGGAATCAGTTTTGTGGCTCGCCGTTGTACTTTTTCCAATCTGTCAATGTCTTTAATGAGATTCGGTGACCATACGGAAACAGCATATTCCAAATGTGGACGAACTAACGATTTATATAGCTTGTTAATGAGTGATGGACTTTTGAAATCAAAAGATCGCGCAATCAATCCCAGAATCTTATTTGCTTTCTCAGAGGCTGAAATACACTGCTTGGATGATTTGAGGTCGTTACTGATAATTACGCCGAGATCGTTTTCACTATCCACTTTTGTTAACGAATTTCCAAATAACTTGTAATCGTACTTACTGTTATTTTTACCTATGTGCATTACCTTGCATTTACTTGTGTTAAATTTCATTAGCCACTTTTCAGACCATTGCTGTAATTGATCTAAATCTTTATCTCTTCTATCCATTTTCTTCTTTATCTATTCTATCCACCTTTCGCCAAGAGTCCCTACTGAAGGTAGCAGGTGAACCCTTAGGACAGCGTTTCTCAACCAGGGTTCCCCGGAACCTTAAGGTTCCGCAAAAGGGTTCCGCGAGAACAAG
>NC_134797.1:54388808-54396308 GCF_046742065.1 Oratosquilla oratoria
CCGTCTCCTTCTCCTCCTCCCCTGCTTCTCCTCCTCCTCCTCCCACTCTTCCTCCTCCCTCTTCCTCTTCCTCCCCCTCCTCCTCCTCCTCCGCTGCTTCTTCTTCGCCTCCTCCCTCTCTTCCTCCTCCCTCTCCTCCTCCTCCCTCTCCTCCTCCTCCCTTTCCTACTCCTTTTCTCCTCTTCGTCTTCCTTCTTTTCTTATTCTTGTTCCTTCTCTTCCTCCTCCTCATTTTCGTTTTTTTCTTTTTCCTCTTCTTCGTCCTTCACTTCCTCCTCCTCCTCCTCCTCCTCCTCCTCCTCCTCCTCTTCCTCTTCCTCTTCCTTCTTTTCTTATTCTTGTTCCTTCTCTTCTTCCTCCTTCTTATGTTCGCTTTCTTCTTTTTCCCCTTCTTTGTCCTTCACTTCTTTCTCCTCCTCCTCCTCCTCCTCCTCCTCTTCTCCCTACTCTTCTTTCTTCCTCCCCTTTTCTTTTTCACTTTCTGTCTCCTCATCTTTTTCCTCTTCCTCTTCCTTTTCCTTCCATCCTTAACGTCTTCCTCATCTACTTCCTCTATATTCTCCTCCTCTTCCTCTTTTTCTGTTCCTCCCTTTTCTCTTCCTTTTTTTTCTCCTCCTCTTCCTCTTCCTTTCCTCTTCCTTCTTTTTCTCCTCCTCCTCTTCCTCTTCTTTTTTTTCTCCTGTTCCAGTCCCTACTCTTTCTTCTCCTCCTCTTCTTCTTCCTCTTCCATCTCCTTCTATTCCCGCAAAAAGTTGGACATTTGATTCCAGTCATGCTCTCACTCTCGTGGAAACTTGTCTGTCCGGCTGCGAGGGTGGGGGTGGGGGGGAAGGGTTAAGAAACTGGAGCAAAGAAGAGAAGGAGGAGAAGGAGGAGGAAGAGGGTTGAAGAAAATGAGATCTAAATTTGTGAGGGAAATTTGAAGGAAAGGAATTAATTTGTTGTTGTGGTGGTGGTGGCGGTGATAAGGATGGCAGTCATGGTGGTGGTGGTGGTGGTGGTGGTGGTGGTGGTGGTGGTGGTGGTGGTGGTGGTGGTGGTGGTGGTGGTGGTGGTGGTGGTGGTGGTGGTGGTGGTGGTGGTGGTGGTGGTGGTGGTGGTGGTGGTGGTGGTAGTTTGGTGGTGGTAGTTTGCTGGTGGCAATGGTGAAATGGTTTAACGTCACAAACTCTTCCCATCGGAAGGCTAGGACGGTGCCCCTTACAGAGGACTTTGTAGCGTGGAATTTAATTAACCTTGCCCATGGTTTAACTTCCCCGGTGGCAGGATTCGAACCCCCATCCCCTCGACCTTCGCCGCAAGTAACGACGCCCTAACCCGCTCAGCCAGTGAGCAATGGTAGTGGTAGTATTTATCTATCTATTACTTTTTCATTTTTCTGCTTGATATAATTTTTGCGGCTATCACCACAATTCAGTGGTAATTGTAACAACCAATTAGTTTTAGCATTGGTTTAGTTCAGTTTTATTTCTTTATTTTTTTCCAAAGACAAAGTTTGGAACAAAATCCATCATTCATTTGAAATGAACGTTATTGAGCGTAAGCCAAAACAAAATTCATAAACTGTGCAACTGGACAGTGGAGTGCGAAAGTACACAGACGTAGCAAACAATGACAGACCTTCCCCACGGGGGTGCTTATTCAGTAAATCCTTCAGAAGTGTAAACACAAGTAAGTCAATAAAAACAAGGGCATCGCCCACTCTGAGTAGAGGTCTCAAAAAACCGAAGACTTTTCGTAAGTCTTCTCGCTCCCATAAGGGAAATCATTGCATCACTAACAACAACAACAACAACAACAACAACAACAACAACAACAACAACAACAACAACAACAACAACAACAACAACAACAACAACAACAACAACAACAAATCTTCATTCGAAATTCTATATTCAGCTCCTAGTTGACAAATGGCGGACCTCAGTGAACAAATTCTAGAAACCCTTGAGACGTTTGTTCGGATCACACTAACATATTTCGTAAAACACTCGAACATCTTCCGGAGTCACTCGAGTTCCCATAAAAAATGGCATCAGAGCCATCCTCTGATCCGGTTACCCAAGCGTCTAATAATGGGATCTAATACTTCTTGTGGAATCTCATAACCAATGTCCCTTTCTACAGTGAAAATATGACAATATCTTTCTTCCATCATTATCCTTAACTTTTCCTGTTGTTCTTCTCTATCAGCAACCACAAACATGTCGCCTGTATAACCAGAGTACAAGCTATGTTTTAGATTTATGGTATGGAGAACAGAAGCTAAAATATAACACATGTATGTCTGGGCAAGTAAAATACCAGAGGGCTTAAGGGAATACACACTGGGCTTCCACGGGCTTCACTAACGTCGACCGTTAAGAGCTCGTTTGAGTAAAAACGACTTCGGTCACAACATATAATTTTTCAAATCTCAAAATATCAAAATATCTTTCCGTCATATATAGCAAAACTGAATGATGAACTAAGAAACTGTAAACCTATACGAATATTAGAGATTCTGTTGAAACGCTCTTCGCGAAGTCTAGATTTCTGTAAGCAAAGTCATATTCTAGTTATTCAAATGGAGGTTGGAGGCAGGATTAGGATGAAAAATAGCCCAGTGGGATAACCCCTATATGTCACCATCGCTACCCCTTTAATTTGGCGATGTAACTGGCCAGAAGGGCATCTGAAGGAGACATCTTTTGTACAAATTTGAAGAAGAATCTGGATTGTTTCTTCAACTGGGACATTGGTGAATAAAATTTCAACATCAAAACCCCGTTTGATATGAACCTTCCTATCGGCTGATTAAAATCGCCTGGCGTCAGTTGGGAACAGGTATTTGTATGATACATCACTGTTTTTGAACGTGTTGAAGTTCTTTAGATCAAACAAGAAGTTCCTTGACGATATAGTGTCTGTGATCGTGATGGTGACGACGACGATGACGACGACGAAGACGACGACGACGACAACGATGAAGACGACGATGACGACGACGACGACGACGACGAAGACAAGAGCCAGAACAAGACATTCGAAGGACATCGCCTCACTGAAGGTATCGAGAACAAGACCACTTCCTTTCAGGGGCACTGCTGAAGGCTGTCGACATTGCAGGCACCAAGTACACAACCTCAAGACCTGAAACAATGATCCCGTGACTTTTGTCAAGCATTGAGGCCAGCACCTGTGCACCAAGACACTCAAAGCAACAACCCACATTATGATTTCTTCGGAGTGACTGTGCCTTAGTCTTGTGAGAGATTTCCTCTCGTTTGACTAGAATTTCCTATTTCTAACCAGAGTAGACATACATCTTGAGATCTCTTCCCCTGTCTCGATCTAGCAAATGATATGCAATATGTATGCGTGTGTGAGTGTGCATGTGATTCACCATGGTCCTGGATCACGTGTTTAACTCTTGATCGACAGCTATTTACCTCCCAGAAGAGAGCTCAGAGCTTATATATGACCGATCTATGGGTATTGTTGTGACCGTACACGCACACACACACACACAACTCCCCGCCCACGAGAGTTGGAGTAACGACTCATTCAGTGAAACTGAAATTATTTCAGCCCTGGGTGGGATTCGAACCCGGACCGCCGTAGTAGCGTCCGCGAACGTTACCACTGCGCGCGCGCGCGCGTGTGTGTGTGTGTATTTACCTAGTTGTATTTACCTAGTTGTATTTTACGGGAAGGGGAGCTATGCTCGTGAGGTCCCGTCTTCATATCTCATTTTATCTAAACTATTTTTAAATTCATGTATTGTTTTTGCACACACCACTTTCTCATCTAACTTGTTCCAACTGTCTATTGCTCTGTGAGGAAAGCTGTTCTTTTTCAAATCTCTTCTATAGTTGTCTTTTTTTATTTTCTTTCCGTGTCCTCTTGTATTTCTGTCATCCCATTTTATCAGATTCTCTCTATCAGTAATTTCTATGCCTTTCATGATTCTGTAAATAGCTATCAAATCTCCTCTCTCTCTTCTTTGCTCTAGTGTCTGTAGTTTAAGTTTTTGTAGTCTCTCTTCATATGATAGTTTTGAGAGTGTTGGTGCCAGTTTAGTAATTGCTCTTTGTATTCTTTCAAGTTTTTTTATACATTTTTTTGTACTTGGTGACCATATCGTTGCTGCATATTCCAATCTTGGTCTTATCAGGGTGACTAGGATTTTCCTCACCATTTCTTCATCCAGGTATGTAAATGCCACTTTGATTGTTCTTATTAAATTATAAGTTTCTCCAAAAATCTTATTTATATGTTTCTCAGGTGACATATTATTCATAACAATGACTCCCAGGTCCCTCTCATTTTCTACTCTTTTTATTCCTTCTTCTCCCAAATTATATGATCCTGTTATTCTGTTTTTGCTTTTTCCAAATTCCATTATACTACACTTTTTTGTATTGAACTCCATCTCCCACTTCCTACTCCATTCTTGTACTTTATTTAGATCTCTCTGTAGTGATTCACAATCTTCTTCAGTTTTCACTCTTTTCAGTAATTTTGCATCATCTGCAAAGAAGCTCATATAGCTTTCAATTCCTTCATCCATATCATTAATATATATAGCAAACATTATTGGGGCCAGAACTGTTCCCTGCGGGACACCGCTTATTACTTCATTCCATTTTGAGTGCTGATCTCTTATCACTACTCGCATTTTTCTTTCTTGCAAAAAGTCTTCCATCCAATTTAGCAATTTACCTTGTATTCCTCCTTCATATTCTAATTTCTTAAGCAACTTCTTATGTGGTACTTTGTCAAAAGCTTTTTTTAGGTCTAGAAATGCACAATCAGCCCATCCATCTCTTTCTTGTATTATATCTATTAGCCTTGAATAGAAACATATTAAATTGGTGACGCATGATCGTCCTTGTCTGAATCCAAATTGCCTTGGATTTAGTACGTTGTTTTTTTCCAAGTATTTTACCCATCTACTTTTGATAATTCTTTCACATATTTTTGCTATTGTACTTGTTAGAGAGACTGGTCTATAGTTGGTAGGTTCTTCTTTATTTCCTCCTTTATATATAGGTACTATATTTGCTTTTTTCCAATCTTCTGGAACTTTTCCTTCTTTTAAGGAACTGCTTATTATGCTATGTATTTTGTCTGCCAGTTCATTCCTACATTCTTTCAGAATCCAGTTTGCTATTTCATCTGGCCCATGCGATTTTCTGACATCAAAATTACCCAAGTGTGTCAATATTTCATTCTTCGTTACTTCTATTTCTTCCATAGGGGGGACTTTTTCCTTCCACTCAATCTCTTCAGGTTGTATATTTTCCCTTGTAAACACTGATTTAAAATGTTTGTTCATAATTTCTGCCATTTCCATTTCCTCAGTGTATTCAACTCCCCCTTGTCTTAATTTCTCCAAGTCTTGTTTGTTTTTCAGTTTATTGTTTACAAATCTGTAGAATAGTTTTGGTTGATCTTTACACTTTTCTATAACATCTTTTTCATATTTTCTTTTTTCCTCTCTGCACTTTTGTACATATTCATTTCTATAACCAGTATATATTTTCCATTTTTCAGGTCTTCTGTCTTTTTTCCATCCGGTCCAGGCTTTGTCTCTTTTGTCTTTTAACTCCCTACAACTTTTGTTGTACCAGCATTTTACATATTCTTTTTCTTGTTTTTGTCTTGGGACATACTTTTCCACTCCTTCTTTGTAAATTTTTGTCAAAATATTCCATTTCTCTTCCACTGATGTTTCTTCTTTGTATATTTCTTCCCAGTTTTCTTGTTGGAAGAATTCTCTTATTTTATCAAAGTTTGTTTTTTCATACATCATTCTTCCTTTTCTATATTGTTCATTTCTTTTCATATATTTTTCTTCATTAAGTTCCAGTTCAATCAATATGTGGTCACTTTTACCTATTGGTGTTTTATATTCAATCTTGTCCACTATTCTAGGTTCAGATGTAATTATTAAGTCTAGCCTCGATGGTTCTTCTTCATTTCTATACCTAGTGTTCTCTTGTATCCATTGTGTCATTGAATGGTCAGTAATCATCTCAAGTAGAGCATTTCCCCATGAGTCATCACCACTCTTTACTGTCATTTCTTCCCAGCAGATTTCTTTGCAATTAAAGTCGCCCATCATAACTATTCTTCCTCCGTCTTCCATTATTTTAGTTAATGCTATCTTTGTGTCCTCTAACATACTTTTATGTTCATTCTCCTCCCATGAGGCTGTTTTCGGAGGCACATAGTTGATCACAAATTTTCTGCTCTTCTTATCTCGGTCTTCCACTTCTATCATAATCATCTCTACTGTATTCTTTCCATATATGACACCTTTCACGTTTATATCCTTCTTTGTCAGGAACATAACTCCACCCCCTTGTTTTTTCTCTCTGTTTCTAATCCAATAATTGTATGTATCATGTCCTACACTGTTGGGTGGTAGTGGGCCTTTTAATTTTGTTTCTACAATTCCCATTATGTCCGGTTCTTTTTCTTTCAAATAATCATTCAGTTCATTCAATCCTGTTATCAATCCATCTATATTTGTGTAAGACACTCTTAGTTTTCTGCCACTTCCATTGTGTTCTCTGTTTCCCTTATGTTTTTCTTTAGTATGTCGAACTGCTTTATTTTCATGTTCACTACTCTCCAATAGAATCTCTCTTTCTCTGACTCCGTTCTTTCCTCGTTTTTTGCCTTAGCTTCAATTCTTTTCTGCTTTTCTGCCTCTCTTTCCTCCTTATTCATTTCTCTTTTTATCCATACCTTTTTATATTGATCATTTGTTGCTAGTTTCCCTGTCTTGGATAGAATTTTCTCTGCCGTTGTTTGTGACCTGAATTTAATCTTAATTGGTCTGGTCTTATCTGTACTATATTTTCCGAGTCTGAATTTTTCCTCAATTTCCTTTATAATTTCTGGTTCATCTTCCTGGACTAATTTTAATAAACTGCTTACCCTTTCATTTTCCTCCTTGATTCTTGCGGTTCTATCTGGGTTATGTTTCTCTTCCATTCCTAATATAATTATACATTTCTTTTTGTCAGCTAATTCTCTTACTATATTCTCCTTCTGTCTCATCACTTTAATAACTGAGTCTTCATTATGTTCTTTCAATTGCTGTTTGACTATGTCAGTGAATGAAACCTTATTCCCTTCTTGAGTTATTCTCCAATTTTTAGCTTCTGTAGCTATTTTCTCACTGTTTTCATTACTATTCTTCTTCAATTTCTCATTCTCCTCCTTTACATTTCCTAACTGTCTTTTTAGGTCCTCTACTTCTTCAGTTAAGTTTCTGTTAGCCTTCTCTAGTTGTTCCAATCTTTCAATTCTTTGGAGAATGGAGCCTACATTACCTAACTTACGTTCCAAGTCCTCGATCACCTTATCAACTCTCTCCTCTAGTCTTATCAGTCTGGGGGGGGTTGTGTCCCCCCACCCTCTTTAAATCCCTGGAACATATTCTCGTCACTTTCTACTGTATTTCTCCTCTCTATACTTCTAATCTTTACATTTTTATTTGCCATT
>NC_134797.1:54401308-54423808 GCF_046742065.1 Oratosquilla oratoria
ACATAAATATACACACATTTATATATATATATATATATATATATGTGTGTGTGTGTGTGTGTGTGTGTGTGTGTGTGTGTGTGTGTGTGTGTGTGTGTGTGTGTGTGTGTGTGTGTGTGTGTGTGTACAACACTGAATGGGTCCCAGTTATTAGAGATACATTTTAACAACCATAATGCATGCTTGAAATTTAAATGTGGTACTGCCCGGTTCGAGTACTAGGCAGTACCACATTTCAATTTGAAGCATGCTGGCCTTTGTTGGCTTAGAATTAAAGTGCATTGTGGTTGTTAGAAAATATATATATATATGTGTGTGTGTGTGTGTGTGTGTGTGTGTGTGTGTGTGTGTGTGTGTGTGTGTGTGTGTGTGTGTGTGTGTGTGTGTGTGTGTGTGTGTGTGTGTGTGTGTGTGTGTGTATTGAAGTATGGAACACAAATGAGTGGAAAGGTGGTGAGCTGAACACAGAGAACATTTGGGGTTTTATTCACTGACGTTTCGTCCTTACCAGGACATTTTCAAAGTACATAAAATTTCAGAAAATGAACAACTTATATACTTCATCCTTGCCATGTCCCTCTCCCTCCACACCCTCATCCGTTCTCTATACTTCTCAGGTGACTCCGACCATCCCGCTTCCCCCCTTCCGTTCTCATTCGTCCTCTTGACCTCGTTGATTATCAAAGTGCTCGCTGCTTCTGCTAATTTTATGAACCCATCCCTATGGTTGATGCAAGGGTGGAAAGTGATATAGGCTGCTCCCACTATTTTCCTTTTTTTGCTTTCGCCAGACCTTTGTGGAGCACTTCTATCCTGTTCCAATCTGCAAGATGACCACAATGGTCTAAATGAACCACTAGCGAGTTGGAGACTCGGTGGGCTCTGACGTCATTTTTGTGTTCATATGTCCGTAGCGCTACTTACCTTCCCGTCTCTCCATAATATCCTAATGGGTAAGCATTACATGGTATATTGTAGACCGCGCCTTTCTCTATACCTTTTTCTATGTTATTTTCATTCTTGCTCCTAATTTCGTACCCAATTCCTTCGCGTACTTTGAGTTGGGGACGGACAAAATCCCAACTCTGCCTTCTTCGGACCGGTTGTCCGTCTTCCTTCTCATTATTACCGTTGCTTTCTTTCTCAATCTGTGTAGTAGTCCTTCCGGGTATCTGAGTCCCGTGAATTGGCAACGCCCCATACAATCTAGCCAAAACACTTGCCAAACCTCTTACCTCGGCTCTTGGAACAATCAGCGACACACACATCAAAAACTCTACTGATCTCATACAAAAACTCAACACCACAGATTTTACAAACAAAAAACTAATCAGCCTGGACGTTACCACCTTATACACCATTTCAGCCATCAGCAAAGTCATAAATAACATCGACAAAAATATCCTCCAAAAATAACAAAAGATACTACAAACAATTAGTAGAAAAATTACTTAAATTCTGCACATTCAGTGGCAAAATCTATAAGTAATACGACGGTCTACCAATGGGATCGCCCAGGGCTGAGATAATTTCAGTATTGCTGCGCTGTGAGTCGTTACTTCAACTCTCGTGGGCGGGGAGTTGGTGGTGTGTGTGCGTATAAGGTCACAGCAGTACCCATAGATCGGTCATATATGAGCTCTGTGCTCTCTTCCGGGAGGGTAATAGCTGTCGACCACGAGTCCAACACGTGATCCAAGACCATGGTGAATCACACACACACACACAAACAAACAAGCAACAAACAATCTCGCGCTACTGTTTTTATCATAATTATTATTCTGATCTGATCTGAAAATTGGCATCACCTTGATTAAAAGTCAGTTTTTTCTCCGAATGTCTGCCAGTTTTTGTCCGTCGTCGCGAGATGAAGAATTGTCGCGTCCACCGGCGCCGCACACTTTCGATTTCCAAGATTCGAACCCCAAGTTTGAGATTTTTTTTTTTTTTTTTTTTTTTTTTTTTTTTAACAGTTTGGGTTATTGGCCCCCACCATTCTCTTCCCTCGGTGACGTTAGATTAGGTTAGGTTTGACTAGATTAGGTTAGGGTAGTTTAGGTTTAGATTAGTTTAGAACGGGCTGGGTTAGGTTAGGTTAATTTATGTTAGATTTGATTAGGTTAGGTTAGATTAGGTTAGTTTAGGTGAGATTAAGTTAGGTTAGGTTAAGTTAGGTTAGTTTAGATTAGGTTAGATTTGGTTAGTTTGGATTAGGTTAGTTTATGTTAGTTTAGGCTAGGTTAGGTTAGGTTAGATTGAGTTAGGTTAGGTTGAGTTCGGTTGGGTAATGGTGAATATATCTAGATTGGTCATGACGTACTAATTTAATTAATTCACGAGCAAAAAATGTTATGTTATTATTGGCTTTCTATGATTGTCGAAAAATATTCCCTTACAAAAGAAAAATAGGTCTTATGAACAAATTAAAGAAATATTGAGATTAAGTATCCTACGAAACCATGTATTTAGTGATTTGACATCATGTTTCTTATCTTTGGGGAGGAGGTAGGGGATTGGAGGAGTGAGGGGAGGGGAGGAGGGAGGGTAATGAAGGAGGGAAGAGAGGGGTGGATGGAGAAGAATGGAGGAAGGAGGAGAGAGGGGAGGAGAGAGAGAGTAGGGGGGAAGGAGAGGAATGGAGGAGGGAGTGAGGAGGGAGGGGAATGGAGAAGGGAAGGGGAAGGAGAAGGGAGGGGAATAGAGGAGGGAGGGGAGGGGAGGGGAGGAGAGAGAGAGGGGAGGGGAGGAGAGAGGAAGGGGAGGAGAGGAAGGAGGGGAGGAGAGACGGGAGAGGAGGAAGGAGGGAGGGAAGGAGGGAGGGGAGGAGAGAGGGGAAAGGAAAGGAAAGAGGGGAGGAGAGAGGGGAGGAGGGAGGTGAATGGAGGAGGGAGTGGAAGAGGGAGGAGAATGGAAGAGGGAGGAGAGAAAGGAGGGGAGGAGAGAGGGGAGGAGATGAATGGAGGAGGGAGTAGAGGAGAGGGGGGAGCAGGAAGGGAAATGGATGAGGGAAGGGAGGAGAGGGGGAGGAGGGAGGGCAATGAAGGAGGGAGGGGAGGGGAGAGGGGGAGGAGGGAGGGAAGGGGAGGAAGGAGGGTAGGTGAAAGGGGAGGGGAGGAAGGAGGGGAATGGATGAGGGAAGGGAGGGGAATGAAGTAGGGAGGGAAGGAGAGGAAGGAGGAGGAGGAGGTAGGGGAAGAGGGAGGAGAGAGGGAGGAGAGGGGAGGAAGGAGGGGAGGAGAGAGGGAGAGGAGGAGAGAGGGAGGAGGGAGGGGAATGGAGGAGGGAGGGGAGGGAGAGAATTTAACATTATGTCACCAACAACCAGAGGTGACTTGTTGGCCTTTTGTACATCTCGTCGCACCGAATAGATGGAATTCTGGAGTTGATCAAGGTGAGAGTTGAGGAAGGCAGCAGCAGCAGCAAAATGGAGTAATAGTGGATATCAAAACTGGTCAGCATTTGATTGACGATTCGTCTCCAGTCGTAAAAGAATGCTGTGGGAATCTGGTCCGTAGAGGTGACACT
This sequence comes from Oratosquilla oratoria, assembly GCF_046742065.1. Lineage (NCBI taxonomy): Eukaryota > Metazoa > Arthropoda > Malacostraca > Stomatopoda > Squillidae > Oratosquilla > Oratosquilla oratoria. Next base: position 54,404,834 of record NC_134797.1, read on the forward strand.
AAAATCCCATATGGGGAGGAGAAGTGAGGGAAAGGGGGTAATGTGAGAGGGGAGGGGAGGGGAGGGGAGGTGTGAGGGAAGGAGGGAGAGCGTGAGAGGAGGAGGAGTGGGGGAAGAAGGGAAAGAGAGAGAGAGAGAGAGAGAGAGAGAGAGAGAGAGAGAGAGAGAGAGGAGGGGAAAAGGATGGAAGGAAGAAGGAAAGTAAGGAAGGAATAAAGGAGGGGGAGGGGGAGGAGGAGGAGGGAAAGGAAGGGTGGAGGAGGAGGGGGAGGGGGAGTTACTACAGCAAAAAATTATTAAATTGCTTGACTACAGCCAATTTTTTTTATATCGTATTACCCAAAAAAGGGAGAGGATGAGTTGGTGGAGGGAAAGAAGGAGGAAGACAAAGAGGAGGGAATGGAGGTGAGGTGAGGAGAGGAGATTGAAATGAAATGGAGAGAGAGAGAGAGAGAAAAAGAAAGAGAGAGACGTAGAGAGAGGAGTACGAGAGGAGACCCGAGAGAGAGAGGAGATGAGAGAGAAAGAAGAGAAGAGAAGAGAAGAGAGGGAAGAGAGAGGAAAGGGAAGGGAAAGGAAAAGGAGAACAAAAGAGGAGAAAGGAAGCGGAATGAAAGGAGGAAGAGGAGATGAAAAAATGAAAAGAGAAGAGAAAAGGAGAAAGGAGGAGTGAGAAGAGAGAAGAAGAGGAGAAGGGAGAGAGAAAGCTAAGGAAAACAAGAGGGAGAGAGAGGCCACAAAAGTGTCCTTCCGTCTCCTCTCCTCTCTCTTTTCCTCACTCCTCTCGTCTCCTCTCTCCTCTCTTCTCTCTTCTCTCATCTCCTCTCTCCTCTCTCCTCTTTCCTCTCTCCTTTCTCCTCTCTCCCCTCTCCTCCCTCCTCTCCCTCCCCTCCTCTCCTCTCTTTTCTCCTCTCCTCTCCTTTCTCCTTTCTCCTGTCTCCTGTCTCCTCTCCCTCCTCTTCTCTCTACTCTCCCTCCTCTCCTCTCTCTTCTCTTCTCTCTCTTATCTTCTCCTCTCTCTTCTCCTTTCTTCTCTCTTCTCCTCTCCTCTCTCCTGTCCTCTTTCCGTGTTCCTTGACCCGACTGAGGCCATCAATCCAGGTGGACGGAGAGAAGGAGGGAAGAAAGTGGAGTGAAGGAGGGAAGTGGAGGGAAGTGGAGTGAGGTAGGAGGGGAGGATCGTCGTCGTAGGGAAAGGATTGATTGAGATGGCCTGGATCGAGAAAGGGTTGGTAGGGATATTTAGGTATTAGGGTAAGGGGTATTTAGGTATTAGGGTAAGGGGTATTTAGGTAAGGGGTATTTAGGTATTAGGGTAAGGGGTATTATGTAGGAGTATTTAGGTATTAGGGTAAGGGGTATTTAGGTAAGGGGTATTTAGGTATTAGGGTAAGGGGTATTAGGTAAGGGGTATTTAGGTATTAGGGTAAGGGGTATTATGTAGGAGTATTTAGGTATTAGGGTAAGGGGTATTTAGGTATTAGGGTAAGGGGTATTAGGTAAGGGGTATTTAGGTATTAGGGTAAGGGGTATTTAGGTATTAGGGTAAGGGGTATTTAGGTAAGGGGTATTTAGGTATTAGGGTAAGGGGTATTAGGTAAGGGGTATTTAGGTATTAGGGTAAGGGGTATTTAGGTATTAGGGTAAGGGGTATTAGGTGGGGGTATTTAGGTATTAGGGTAAGGGTTATTAGGGTAAGGGGTATTTAGGTAAGGGGTATTTAGGTATTAGGGTAAGGGGTATTAGGTAAGGGGTATTTAGGTATTAGGGTAAGGGGTATTTAGGTATTAGGGTAAGGGGTATTAGGTGGGGGTATTTAGGTATTAGGGTAAGGGATATTAGGTAAGGGGTATTTAGGTATTAGGGTAAGGGGTATTTAGGTATTAGTGTAAGGGTATTAGGTAAGGAAGTATTTAGGTATTAGGGTAAAGGATATTAGGTAAGGGTTATTTTGGTATTAGGGGTAGGGTAAGTAAGTATTTAGGTATTAGGGTAAGGGATATTAGGTAAGGGGTATTTAGGTATTAGGGTAAAGGATATTACGTAAGGGTTATTTAGGTATTAGGGTAAGAAGTACTAGGTAAAAGGTATTTAGGTATTAGGGTAAGGGGTATTAGGTAAGGGGTATTAGGTAGGGGGAATTTAGGTATTAGGGTAAGGAGTATTTAGGGACATTTAGGGAAATGACGTCCCTTGTACCTTTGTTCCAAATATACATGACTTCTTCCTTTTTTTTATCTGATCTTGTTAGGTACCAAAAGGTCTCCTGTCGGCTTCTTTTGTCATTATATCTCATTGTAAAACAGATCAGAGGTCTGCAAATGGATCACGACATAAAAATGAGTGTCTAACTGGTGACAAAGATATTCTAATTCCTTTATATGATAACACAACGGATGAGGTCATATAATGCAATTTTATGAAGCGTATTTAGTCGTGATCGATCATAGACGTGTTCTGAGCGGCTCGTATGCAACAAGGCTGATATAGATTTTACAATGTGATCATTATGAAAGCAGAATCATAAAGAGGCGGATAAAAATTATATATATATATTTGCTTTCAACAGTCATCCAATACCTCCATTTTTTCAGGCATTGGAGACGTTATCAATGTTTTGAAATCAGCTCATCTCTTCCTTGTTTTAATGTACTACTTTGTATATTTCATTCTGGCCTACGACAGTTGATGTTACCTTCATCAAAGATTGAATTCTTGGTACAAGTTATGTGACGATGTAAAAATGTGCAGAGCAATAGATATCAAGCTGATGTTAAGATATATATATGTATATATATATACATATATATATATATATATATATATATATAATGTATGTAATATATTATATAATATATGTATTGTATATAAGTGTAATATTTATATATATATTATCTATTCTTGAGAATATATGTATTCCTATACGGGAAGATATGTCTATATATCACCATATGTATATATATTTTGTCATATATATATGGGCATGGCATTTATATACCAAGTATAATATATATATATTTTCACACTACTATATAATGACTTCATGACAGGTGGCTATGAATGGTAAGAATGGAAAACACTGATTGAGACTTTATTCCTGAGTTTATATATTGAGGCTTCTTCAGAAGAAGCCTCAAAGGCAGATAACCGTCAGAAATAAACTCTTGTTCCTCAATCTTGCCATTTCCAGTTTAACCATTACATGCTGAGAGAAGTCTCAAAGGCGAAACCGGGTCAGGTATATATAAAGTCTCTTGTTCTCAAATCGTGTCTTTCCATCTTTAGTTCATATATATATATATATATATATGTATATATATATATATATATATATAATATATATATATATACATATACATATATATATATGTATATATATATATGTATATTTATATATATACATATATATGTATATATATATTATATATATTATATATGTATGTATATTACTGTATATATATATACATATATATAATATATATATATATATATATATATATAATACATATGACAGGTATATATACATGTAGTATTAATGCACGATTGTGACCAAGAAATCTCGGTTTCGCCTTTGGTGATCTTTTTACTGAAGAAGCCTCAAAGGCGAATTCTTCGAGAGAATAAGTCTCTTGTTCTCAATCGTGTCTTTCCATCTTCCATTACTTAAGGAAGCCTCAAAGGCGAAACGGTCAGGAATCTCTTGTTCTCAAGTGGGCATTCTTGGAGACAATATATAGTCTATTTATTATATATTTCACTAGCAGGAAGTATATATCGTAATATACCTGTTACGTTTTCAACTGAATACAATGCTTTTTGATACATGGTTGTAAACACAAAAAGTAACATTGGGTAAGGTCAATACAATATTACTAAACATCTAAGTACATGGCGCTCCGTGGGGAGCCTTAATCGAGATTAACTTAAAATGACTCACGGCTGAATAAAACCATCTGACGTCAATCAGAGTACAGGGAAACGTACCACCCGGTACGGAAGGGGTCGTAGTGAGAAATCTCTAACCGTTTGGCATCAAATCAGAAGTGTTTTCCAGTTATGAGTATCGCATGACCTTTGGTCGGGGGCCTACGGAGGCACCTGTAACTGTGCCAACCCTCACCTTTGAAAAACAAGTTCTCCGTGGGGGAGCCTTAATCGAACTTAAACTGACTCACGACAACCATCCTGACTCTCTCAGGGAAAACCCTACCACCCGGTACGGAAACTACCTCTGAGAAATCTCTACGTTTGATCTCGAAATTCAAGAAATTCTGGTTTTCAAGGGTCGCACCTGTAACGTCCCCCTCCCCCTCCCTCACTCACCCAACCCCTCACTCTCTCACCTGTCCCCAAACTCTCTCAAGGTCAGTCCAGGTCCGGACCATCTGCCGTCCCTGGTCCACTTCCGGTCCTTATTTTCCGGTTCTTATTCGGTACCCGTTTGGCCCTTTTCCTAAAGCTTGCAGGTGTTCTTCTTCCAAGTGTATCCTTTCCGGTACTCTTCCAGGTACCTCAACGGGTCCAATTTCGGTCCACACCCTGTCCTCCTCTTCCGGTTCTCTTGGGGTTCCATTCCGGGTCAGATCGCCGTTGACCCCAACAGCAGAAACCGTCCAGATTCGTCATTGTCGTCGTCGTTGTTTGAACAAGAGGACTTCGGACCTCCAGCGAACTCCTCCGTCCCCGAACTGTCCTCACTCCAGCGGTGACCTGGCATCAGTCCTTCTTCCTGTTTCGTCATTCGTTTATTTATTGTGTGTGAAGTAAAGATCTGTTCTGACACAGCTGTGACCCTTTATAGTAGTATGTAGATAGAGTCTTTGGTAGATGTATGTGTTTGCATATTAATTTATTTGGATTCACTTATGTATTCATTTATTTGTTTGTTTGGTCGCTTATCTATCCACTTATCTATTGATTTAGCGTTTATATATTTATTCATTCATTTATCTATTTGTCTATATATACATATAATCATTTACTTACTTATCTGTCAATATATTTATCAATTAATTTATTTGTGTATCTATTTACTTTGTTTATTTGTCGAAAACTTCACACTTATCTGTAAACAGTACTTCTCATATAATGTCATGTTTTAATTGAATTTCATCAGTACAACACCAATAAAAAGAAACATACGTGTAACTCCGTTAACTATCATCGCGTCACAAACCAGTCTCGCCAGGACCATCGACAATATTAGTTATCAAAACAAGATAAAACAAAATAAAATTGACAATACAATATTAGTTATCAAACCAAGACAAAACTAAATAAAATTTATGTGCGCCTCAAATCACCCTCCCCATTGCCATTGTCATCCTCAGGGACGAGAACTAGCCAACAGGCAGGCACGAAAACAAATAACTTCATGGATAACAACGTCAATAACAAGGGGTACAAAGGTAACAACAACAAGTTCATCAACAGTGACACAGCACTTGGCTAAGGCTTTGGCCTACTGCTCGTAGGTCAGAGGGAGGTGGTAGTGGTCGCGGAGAGGCTTTGCTGGAGGAGGATGAAGAGGAGGTGGAGGAGGAAGAGGGGGAGGGAGAGGATGAGGAGGAAGAAGAGGATGAAGAGGGAAAAGAAGTGAAGGAGGAGGATGTGAAGAGGTGGAGGAGGAAGAGGGGGAGGGAGAGGATGAGGAGGAAGAAGAGGAGGAAGAGGAGAAAGAAGTGAAGGAGATAGAGGAAGAAGAAGAGGAGAAAGAGGAGAATGGAGAGGACGATGAGGAGGATGAAGAGGAGGTGGAGGAGGAAGAGGGGGAGGGAGAGGATGAGGAGGAAGAAGAGGAGGAAGAGGAGAAAGAGGTGAAGGAGATGGAGGAAGAGGAAGAGGAGAGAGAGGAGAATGAAGAGGGCGATAAGGATGATGAAGAGGAGGTGGAGGAGGAAGAGGGGAGGGAGAGGATGAGGAGGAAGAGGAGAAAGAAGTGAAGGAGATGGAGGAAGAAGAGGAGAAAGAGGAGGATGAAGAGGATGATAAGGAGGATGAAGAGGAGGTGGAGGAGGAAGAGGGGAGGGAGAGGATGAGGAGGAAGAAGAGGAGGAAGAGGAGAAAGAAGTGAAGGAGATGGAGAAAGAGGAAGAGGAGAAAGAGGAGGAAGAAGAAGAGAAGGAGGAGGGAGATGGCAACAGGAGAAAAAAGAGCAATAGGATGTATGTCTTTGGTTCCAATGCAGGACCTCCGGTCTGTCCTCTGGGAGGACGATGAGGAGTTTACACCCAGGAGGCGATCACCTGCGACTGTCCTGGTGACTAAGATGGGATTCTTCTATGGCAAATGGGTTAGCAATGGCGTTGTACAATCTTAGTTTACGAAAAAGAATAACAAATCAAACAATAGATATGAAATGAAAGAAAAAGTACATATCAGTTTTTCTTGGAGGATTATAAGATTCTTCTCATCTTATTTTTCTTCTTCTTCTTCTTCTTCTTCTTCTTCTTCTTCTTCTTCTTCTTCTTCTTCTTCTTCTTCTTCTTCTTCTTCTTCTTCGCGTTCTTCTTCTTCTTCGCGTTCTTCTTCTTCGCGTTCTTCTTCTTCCCGTTCTTCTTCTTCTACTTCCTCTTCTTCTTCTTCTTCTTCTTCTTCTTCTTCTTCTTCTTCTTCTTCTTCTTCTTCTTCTTCTTCTTCTTCTTCTTCTTCTTCTTCCTCTTCCCCTTCCTCTTCTTCTTTTTCTTCTTCTTCTTCTTTGCGTTCTTCGCGTTCTTCTTCTTCTCCTTCTTCTTCTTCTTCTTCTTCTTCTTCTTCTTCTTCTTCTTCTTCTTCTTCTTCTTCTTCTTCTTCTTCTTCTTCTTCTTCTTCTTCTTCTTCTTCTTCTTCTTCTTCTTCTTCTTCTTCTTCTTCTTCTTTCTTTTTCTTCTTCTTCTTCTTTGAACAATATCGAAGGATCTATGTAATCTAGATGATTAGATAAATAAATCAGTAAATCTCAATATTCACCTCGTCGTTTTTGCTCTTGTTTACGTTAAAGAGTTTCATTTATCTTAGAACTGTGGTTCTCAAGCTGGGGTCCCCCAGGGACCCTGCCAGTTTCGAAACTGGGACCGCAAGCCGAGAACCTGTGGTCATTAGTAGATGCCTAACGAATCTACTCAGTGTTGAAATATCCATCAGACGAAGAACAAGAAAAACGCGAGTTTAAGAGACTTGAGAAAAGTTGATGGTTGAGGAACATCTGGAGGAGTAAAGATTGTTTTGGCTGATGTAGGAATCTCGTTGTCCTTTTTGGTATTTTATTATGGCCAATACCAGGTCGTTCTATTTACGTTAGAATAGTTGCGGTCCTTGGTAAGTTGTAAACTAATTATGAAGCGGTTGGACCACTGAAAGAGAAATCACTTGCAATAAATCATAAGTCGGAGTAGCTGTGGAGTGCCAACTAATCCCAGCTGATGGAGAGTTCTCCATAAGAGGAGAGAGTCCGGGTTGGTCACTCATTGTTCCCAATCATGACTATTCAGAGTAATGCCTTTTTTTTTTCTTTTCTTTTTTTTAAATCTGAAGTGGGACATGATCGATAGATACCTCAACCAGAACGAAAACATTCGTTATCCATCACCGAAGTGAAGAAGACATGATAAATTGTCACGAGTTAACTCCAGGACATAAACAAAATCTCGTTTCATCATGCAGGACTTCCTCACTCTCAAAACTCCTCTGCAGTCTTTTTTTTTTTATGCCAATACAGCCTTCAAATACTTTTGGTTTACTGGAAGTCTACTTGCAAAAGCAATTCTTCTCGAGGCAACTAATATATAGAAACATATATCGCATATCAACTAAGGGAGTTTCTCTTTGAATAGGAATTTTACTTGCAAAAGCATTTCTTAGAAACATATAACACGTATCAACTAAAGGAGTTCCTCTATGAATAGGAATTTTACTTGCAAAAGCATTTTTCGAGGCAACTAATATATAGAAACATATATCGCATATCAACTAAGGGAGTTTCTCTTTGAATAGGAATTTTACTTGCAAAAGCATTTCTTAGAAACATATAACACGTATCAACTAAAGGAGTTCCTCTATGAATAGGAATTTTACTTGCAAAAGCATTTTTCGAGGCAACTAATATATAGAAACATATATCGCATATCAACTAAGGGAGTTCCTCTTTGAATAAGAATTTTACTTGCAAAAACATTTCTTGAGGCAACTCATATATAGAAATATATATCGCATATCAACTAAGGGAGTTCCTGCTTGTATGGGAATTTTACTTGCAAAAGCGTTTTTTGAGGCAACTAATATATATAAACATATATCGCATATCAACTAAGGGAGTTCCTCTTTGTATAGGAATTTTACTTGCAAAAGCATTTTTCGAGGCAACTAATATATAGAAACATATATCGCATATCAACTAAGGGAGTTCCTCTTTGTATAGGAATTTTACCTGCAAAAACATTTTTGTAAGCAAGTAATATATAGAAATATATATCGCGTATCAACTAAAGGAATTCCTGTTTGTATAGGAATTTTATTTGCCAAAGCATTTTATGAGGCAACTAATATATAGAAACATATATCACATATCAACTAAGGGAGTTCCTCTTTGTATAAGAATTTTATTTGCAAAAGCATTTTTTGAGGCAACTAATATATAGAAACATATATCGCATATCAACTAAGGGGGTCCCTGTTTGTATAGGAATTTTACTTGCAAAAGCGTTTTTTGAGGCAACTAATATATAGAAACATATATCGCATATCAACTAAGGGAGTTCCTGTTTCTATAGTTTATTCAGGACTGGAACAAAACTTTGTTTTAGGGAATTCCGATTAGAAAAAGTTGTACGTTATTGCATCGGTTGTTTTTTTTTTTCCCTCTTAGTAGGGTGATTTATTTACTGTGACTTAGTATATCGCTGATAAAACCTACACAATAGTTTGACTTTGTTCCTACTTTTATCAGTTATACATTTTTCGTTTTTTCTTCTATACAGATGTCTGTTGTCCGTACTTTTATCAGTTATACATTTTTCGTCGTTTTTCTCCTCTGCACTGATTCTTGTCTCTTCATATTTACGTTTTCTGTACTGGTACATTATTTCTTTTCTCTCATGTTATCCCATACCACATGTCTTCCTTCTTAGTTCTCTCATACCTTCCTTTCTTCCATTTTCTATTTAATGTACCAGCATACGTTTGTACACATACGAGTTCCAAAAGCTATGTCCCATTTCCCTTATGCGCGATGTAGTTTGTTCTCTGGGTGGCAATTTTTTGTATAACCCATATTTCTAGATTCATTTCCTCCTTTCCTTTTGTGTTTGTTGAATTTTCCATTCTTACTTTTACCCCTTTACATTTTTTAATTCATCTTCCAAGTCTACCTCATCACGAATTTCTCATATCATGGTTATCATATAATCTATTCTCTATCTTGGCCTTTTTTTCATTTCACATTTTCATTATTCTATTCATCTTCTTCCATCTCTCTTTTTCTCTCACTCTCTATCCCTCTCTCTCTCTCTCTCTCTCTCTCTCTCTCTCTCTCTCTCTCTCTCTCTCTCTCTCTCTCTCTCTCTCTCTCTCTCTCTCTCTCTTTCTTTCTTTCAAGTTGATGAAGGTGGAAAAAGAAGTCACGGGTCTTGTTCCGAGTTTTTTAGTTTATTTCTGACCGGTTTCGCTCTATGCTTCCTCTGACGAAGCATTGAGCGAAACCGGTCAGGAATAAACTCAAAAACACGGAACTAGACCCCCTGACTTCTTTCTCCACATTCGTCATGTATATATATATATATATGTATATATATATATGTATATATATATATATATATATATGTGTGTGTGTGTGTGTGTGTGTGTGTGTGTGTGTGTGTGTGTGTGTGTGTGTGTGTGTGCGTGTGTGTGCGTGTGTCTTCTGATCTATCCACCAATCTATCTCTCTGCTATCTAATCTCATTCTACTACATTTTTGGCTGTTACATAGCGATCGAGACCTCACAAGAAACGCTGTCTGGACGTGCCAAGGCTCTTCCAGAAGACGGGTATTTACCATTCCAGAACCGAAGTCCACACGGATGTACAAGAAGTGATTAATACCGCCAGAGCACCTCCCCACGCCCTCATGCCCACGAACCCCCCCAACGCCCATCGCCCCCCACGCCGACCGCCCCCACAACACTTCCTTCTATCCACTCACTCCATTTTCTTCCCTCTCCCTCCGTTTTCTTTTTCCTATTTTCCTCGCTCCTCTTTTGCCTCTTTCTCTCTTCTTGTTTGTTCCCTCTTGTTCCTTCCTCTTCCGTTCATTCGTTTTTCTCTCTTCCTCCTCTTCTTCCTTTCTTCCCGTTTCCTCATTCCTCCTTCTTCACCTCCCCCCTCCTTTCCCCTTCATCCTTGCTCCCTCTTTCTCGTCACTCTTCTTCTTCGTCCATTCCTATCTTCCTTCCTCCTTTCTTTCCGCCTTCCTCCTTCCTCTTACCCATTCCTTCTCCATAATTTTCGTCTCTCCTTCTCTCTCATATTTCGTCTCCTTCTTCTCTTTTATCTCTTTATCCGTTCTCTTTCCTCCTCTTTTTCTTCCCTCCTCCTTTTTCTCCTCCTCTTTTCTTGTCCTTTCCCCATCTTCCTCCTCTTCCCTACCTCATTCATTCCCTCTTCTTTTCTCTCCCTCATTCCTCTTTTCTTCCTTCTTCCGCCTCCCGTCCTTCCCCATCCCTCTCTCCCCCCCTTCTCCCTCGCTCCCTCTTTCCTCTCCTGATCCGCAAGAAAACCTTCCACAGCGTTTCCCAACCTGGGGTGCTGGAAAATGATACACACAAAAATCACTGATTACCCAGTTGCCAGTTGTGCATATTAGACTTTTTCCATGCTATCTTATTTCTCCAGGGTGTTCTTATTTCTTCTACAAACAATATTGTCAATTTGTTTCAGTTCTAAAGAATCAAGAAAATAAATCATCAAGCAGTACACTTCACTTTCTTTTTATCCTTTTGATAACAAGATAGGGGTGCTGGACTGCTTAGACATGACAACAGGGGGTGCTATGGTCGGAAAAGGCTGGGAAACGCTGCTCTGGTTCCTGCTCTAAGATGAACCCCTTTTCACTTTCTTACTCTGCTCATCTCACGGGCTTTGTTTGAGCCCCTGTTATACACGGGCTCAAACAAACCTCGTGGGAGTGATACTTCACTCCCAAGTTAAAAAAAAAAAAAAAAAAAAAAAAATCCGTCCCCCTCCCCGCTACCTCCCCCGCCACTCACAGAACAACATCGTCTGGATAGCAGTGTCTCTGAGAGCAATCGGAAGAGGAGAGATGTTCTCCTTTGGTCCGCAGTTGTTGTTGTTTTTTTCTCTCTTTTTCTTCTTCTTTTTCTTTTCGTCTTCGTCTTCTTCTTCTTCTTCTTCTTCTTCTTCTTCTTCTTCTTCTTCTTCTTCTTCTTCTTCTTCTTCTTCTTCTTCTTCTTCTTCTTCTTCTTCCTCCTCGTCTTCTTTTCATCTTTTGTTTTTGTCTTCTTTTCGTCGTCTACTTTTCTTTCTTCTTCTTCTTCTTCTTCTTCTTCTTCCTCCTCTTCGTCTTTTCGTCTTTTGTTTTTGCCTTCTTTTCATCGTCTTCTTTTCTTTCTTCTTCTTCTCCTTCTTCTTCTCCTCCTTCTTCTTCTTCTTCTTCTTCTTCTTCTTCTTCTTCTTCTTCTTCTTCTTCTTCTTCTTCTTCTTCTTCTTCTTCTCTTGCTCCTTCTCCTTCTCTTCTTCCTTCTCTACCTCCTCCACCTCCTTTTTTATTTCTCTTTTTTTTATTTTCATTCTTTCATTCTTGCACTGCGACGTACAGGAAAAATGAGAAAGAGGAAGAATATTCCTCTTTCTCATTTTTCCTGGACGTCGCAGTGCAACGAATATTGAAAAAAAAATCCTCTCTCCTCTCTCCCTCTCCTTTCTCTCTCTTTCTCTCTCTCTCTCTCTCTTTCTCTCTCTCTCTCTCTCTCTCTCTCTCTCTCTCTCTCTCTCTCTCTCTTTTTTTTTTTTTTTTTTTTTTTTTTTTTTGAGGAACCAAACAGGGACCGACGACAAATCCCTGCAAATTGTAGTCCACCAATACGACATCAGGAAGAATCGTCTCCCTCCCATCTTCAAGACCCGTCATCCCGTCACGTCCACCTGGAGGTGCAGTCTCGATAGACTGACACTCGGTCTCTGGGTCCGACCCAGGATCCATCTTTATCAACATTGTATTTCTTCCACTTTTGGAACACCCTCTCCACATCACCACCTTCCCCATCATCACTACCACGTAACTCATCACTGCCCGTCCCTTTTGCCTCTGGCCACCTTTTGACGAGAGCTCCACGAGGAAAAGTCATGCGGCGGCCCAGTTAGCATCGAGACCTTAGGGCCGATGAGACTAAGAGGGAGGCAAAAAAGGAGGAGGAAAAGGAGGAGGGGGGAAGAAGAGTGATAGTAGGAACGAGGAGAAGAAGGACAAGGAGAAATTGGAGAAGGAGGAATAGGAGGAGGGGGAAAAGGAGTGATAATAGGAACGAGGAGAAGCACAAGGAGAAATTGGAGGAGGAGGAATAGGAGGAGGGGGGAGAGGAGTAATAATAAAAACGAGGAAAAAAGGACAAGGAGAAATTGGAGGAGGAGGAAAAGGAAGAGGGAGAAGAGGAGTAATAATAAGAACGAGGAGAAGAAGGAGAAGGAGAAATTGGAGGAGGAGGAAAAAGAAGAGGACGACACCGGATGGGGAGCGGGGATTCCCCCCACCCCCCCAACCTCAACCTTGAGGCACTTCACGGTCCTACCTAGTTGAGGAGAGATGAAGGTCGAAGAGAGGAGAGGATAAGACACGGACTGCAGAAGGCCTTTGATCAATAATATTAATCATCATCAATTGTGAGCATAAGCCAGAGAGCTCGTTGATTCACTCACTCACAGCTCCCAGTCCCCACAGCCTCTCTGAGCAAGATCCTATGCAGACACCAATCCCACTCCAAACAACTCAAAGGATTACAAAGGAGGAGCATGCTGACAGGAGACCTTTTGGTCCATAACTAGGTCGGATGCGGAAAAAATTATACTTATGATAAATAAATAGAAATTATAGTAATATAAATAATAATAAATAAAATAAGTAAATGCATAGGTATAGTTGAATAATAAATAAACAGGTAAATAGTAGATAATAATAAATTGACAGATAACTAATAATAGATGAAAATCAAGCAAACAATAATAAAACAAACAAATAATAACAAACAACTAAACAAATAAAATACATGGCAGTCATTACAGCATCTTGCTTAAGTATTTATCTAAACGACTCTTAAAGCTTCGAGCTGAACTACATTACACTGCCTCTGCATTTATTAACTACACGGTTGACGAAGTTGTTTCTACCCCCTTCCAAATAAAATCTATTTCCTGACAGGTTCAGTCAATTTGCCTTAGCCATGAATTCTGTGGAGGTTCCCTTCGTCTCCTCCGTCGAGGGTTGTCTCTTGTGGAGATAACGCTGAATAGGATCAACATCAGGAAGACGTGTCATATGCCTTAATAGCCGGAATTGACGTTCACGAATTATGCTGAAGGTAACTGGCCTAGACTGATACAAAGTCACTCTCCGAAGGCACTTGGTGCAAAAGACATCGAGACGCAATTTCAAGACCACTTCCCAGGGAAATTAGAGATCAGACCGGACAACCGTACATTCACGATGAAATACGGGGAAGAAGAGCAAGGAGGGCTGGACACTGCGTCCGAATGGAGGCAGACAGACTACCAAGGAAGTTGATGGAAGGAGGAGTAGAGGGCAGACGACCATTGGGGAGACCCAGGTACAGATGGATGGATGGAATAAAGAAGGACGTGGAGAGGGTGGCACCAAGAGAGGACTGGAAAAAATTGGCAGAGGGTAGAACCATCTGGAGAGGCATAGTGAAAGCGGTGGAGGGCCGTCTGGCCTGACAACCAACAAAGTAAGAGTATTTAATGCCCATCCCTCACAGCCATACAGCAGGAGAGGGAGTCCACATGATTAGAACATTCGGACCTCAGTCCTCCTGCATAGATATCGACAACGCCAGATACTCTGGTGGTGTGTGTCCATGACACCATGGGCAATACTAATCCTTTTAGGTTCATACTGATTTTCACCCCCGTCTCTCCACATAAAACAAAATTATCGCCACCTATCACTCTATCTACCTTATTTGTCTACCTTATCTACCAGCCTCTTACACTGACGTGATCCACCACCGTTATGCACTACATTACCAAAGCCCTCAATGTCCTCGCCCGTATCAGGACAATTTCCCCCGGAGGACAATTTCCCCACATTGTCAATTGCCCCCCGGGACAATCTCCCCCTAGGACAATTACCCCCGTTATCAATTGCCCCCTAGAACAATTACTCCTTGATGTAAATTTCCCCCGTTGGTATTTGAATAATATACACTATATTTTATTGTTCGTGATTTAATGATATAAAGTCTCTGTGTTCTTATGTAATAATTTATATGTATACTATTTCTCTGCGTGGGCAGACTGAACTGCGTCATTCAGTAAGCCCTCAAGCGTCTCGACCCTGGTCTTGGTCCAGGAAACCTGGAACCCAACCGGTGTAGCCTCCCTGTGCAGTGACTCGAAGGTTGAAACCTGAGCTAGTATCAGAAGTTCTTTCATCAGCTGAATAAAACTTCAAACAGGGGGCCAGAATACAAGCAAGTGGACCCATAGTTGTAGCCAGCGTGTCAGATATCTAGGCATATAGACCAAAAGTCCTTAAAAATGACCAACCCTTTTCGGTGGCCCTATCTCGGGTATTAACCTCATAAGTTTAATACAGTCAATACTTTAGGGATCTTAGTGACACCTTTACGGACCAGAGCCACGCAGCATTATTCTATGACTGGAAACTCATCTCTATTCAATAAGAAGTTATCATCTTTGACTTTTTCCTTAGCCAAAACCTTGCTTAGTGGCCGTTAGTGCTAGCGAATAGTATGATATCCCTCTACTAGCCCAACGTCAACGGAAAGTTAGTCAACTTGCCCCCCCAAACTATCCTACTGTCAACACTTACTAGTACTAGTAGTTGCTAAACTAGCCCCGTACCAACCAGGTTTATGACTTCACCTCTTCGGCATGGTTTTGCCCCAAACGATAGAAGCGCTGGTTCCTGTAACCAAAATGATTGATTGATTGATTGACTCGGTTTAACGTCGCACACTCCACGTATCAGGAGGCCAGGACAGTACCCCTTACAGAGGACTTTGTAGCGTGGAATTTAATGAACCGTGCTCTTGGTCCAACTCGCTGGCGGCAGGGATCGGGCTGCCGTCACCTCAAACCTCCTCCGGCCAGGACTTTGGGCGAACGAAAATTGAATAGACGGATAAATAAGTAAATATATCAATAAACGAACAAATATTTAAACACAAAAATATAAAATACATGATTAAATAGTGTAATAAACAAATGGATGAAGAAGTGAAATAAGATGATATAGAATATCCTTTCTGTACCGATTAGTTTCCGTTTTCTAATTGCTGGTGCTGCAGACGATTTTATTCAGATGTGGTGACGTCACTCGCCGATTTAGTTCTGTTTGGCTCCAGACGACTTTATTCAGGCGGTCGAGTCCCCACTCCAACACGGGTGTGGAGCCCCATATGAATGAAATGTAGATTTGTAGTTACTATCTACATTTGGGTGGGAGTGGTTTTTATGCCTTTTTTTTTTTTTTTTTTTTTTTTTTTTTTTTTTGGCTACTCCCTTTATAAGGGGGGAAAAAGCCTTTGATATATGTATCTGCATTTGTTTCTGGATTTTGGAGAGGCAAAGTCTAAGCGGTCTCTTTTCTTTAGTGTCCCAGTGTTCTCTTGTTTATACATACATGCAACCTCCGAAGAAACATCGGGGGGTTGCCAGATTTAACTATTTATACATATACAAGTAGGTTGTTGCCATGTTTACATTTGGGTCAAATATAGAAATAGATTCCTCGCGTCGATTCGGGGACAATGACCCGGTGACGCTTCTATTGTAGTCGGGGGGCGCGAGGTCCGCAGGTGTTCTGGGCGTTGGCTGGAAAGTCTAGTCCCCGGGTCACTAGAAATAATTGAATGTCCCTTGGTGTCAGGTCCCGAGGAACAATAGAGGATCCCTTGAGAGTTGACTTGGAGACGTTGGAGTACTGCTCGCTCCATATACGAGTGTGTGCGCGTGTGCACGCTGGACATCGAAGGGGCTGACAACAGAAATCGTTTGGTGTTTTGTGTATTATATATATATATATATATATATATATATGAAGAAGACTCAGCGCCCTGGCTGTTCAATCTTTACATGGATGGGGTGGTGCGAGAGGTGAATGCAAGGGTAGTGGGACAGGAAATGGAGAAAAGTGGGAAGTGAGCCAGCTGTTGTTTGCTGACCAGACTGCGCTTGTAGCAGGATCAGAGGTGGGATTGAGGAAGTTAGTGACGGAGATTGAGAAGGTGTGTGAAAGAAGGAAACTGAAGATAAATGTGGGCAAAAGTAAGGTGAGATGTACAAGGGGAGAGAGTGACAGCAGGCTGGAAGTGAGCAAAAAGGGTGAAAGACTGGAAGAAGTGGATAGTTTTTGGGGGTGTTCTATTGTACGTTAAAAACAATGTTCATGCTTGTGTTTTAGAGAAAGTGAAACAGGATGCATATGATAGTTTGTGGGTTGAGTTAACCCAAACAAATGGACAAAAAATGAATATAGGTGTAATATATAGGCCAAAGACATTATCATTAGCAGACGACAAACTGTTATTTCAAGAACTGTCTAGTTTCTGCAACCGGGATTTATTGATAATGGGTGATTTCAATTTTACTGACATTGATTGGATGACCCTTGAACATGGCCATATAGGTAGTCGCTTGATTGATTTTCTTGGTGACAATTACTTAATTCAGCATGTAAAAGAGCCCACAAGATATGGAAACTTACTCGATCTTTTGATCACTAGCCGCGAAAGCATGGTAACTGATGTAGAAGTCGGTGAATCTGTTGCAAATAGCGATCACAACCTAGTTAGATTCAAACTCCTAAACAATTTTAGAATAGATACTTGTGTTTCTAAAATACCCGATTTCAGTAAAGCTCAGTTCAAAGGACTACGTCAGGAGCTTCAGCTTACAGATTGGGAGGCAAAATTAAACGAAAGACCTGTAGATCAGATGTGGGAAATATTTCAAAATACGCTCACTAAGATGATTCAAACTTACATTCCTTTTAAGGACAGACGTCCCCCAAATCAGGCTCGTCCAAAGTGGCTCGACAAAGAAACTGAAAAAAGTATTGCTAAAAAGAGACAGGCTTATAAGAAATATAAGTGCTCGGGTGCATCTAATGACTATGAAAGTTATGTATCAATACAGAGAGATTTAAAAAAGACAATAAGAAAAAGAAAACGACAATACGAAATGAACATCGCTGAGAAATCCAAAGAGAATCCCAAAGAATTCTATAGTTACATTAGAGATAAAAAGGTTGTTAGGAATCACATTGGTCCACTATTATCTGCTGACGGTCAACTTGAATATTCAAATGAAGGAATGTGTAATATCTTAAACAATTATTTTAGCTCGGTATTCGTAAACGAAACACCTCAAGGTGAATTCCAAACTGAAACCTGTGAAAAGTCTAGGGTAAACTTACTACGGTAAATATAACAAAAGAAAAAATTAAAAGGTGTATAGACAAACTCAAAGTTAATAAAACACCAGGGCCTGACGGTTGGCATCCAAGAATCTTAAAGGAAATGAAAAATGAGACTATTGTTCCATTAGAAATTATTTTCAAGAAATCCATCATATCCGGAGATGTCCCAAGAGAATGGAAGCTAGCTAACGTTACTCCCATATTCAAAAAAGGTGACAAAAAAAAATAACTATAGGCCTATAAGTTTGACTTCAATCGTAGGAAAAATAATGGAAACTATCATCAGAGATGCTATCGAACATCATTTAGAAAGTAACCGTTTGATAAATGATAGCCAGCATGGTTTCAGACGGAAACGTTCTTGCGTGACTAACTTACTCGAATTCTACAACACAGTTATCTCGAATTATGACAAAAGAAACAATATAGATTTAATATATCTAGACTTTGCAAAAGCTTTTGATACCGTCCCACACGAAAGACTACTTACTAAATTAGCTTTATACGGAATAAGTGGTAGCCTATTAGGTTGAATGGTCGAAAACAGAGAGTTGTTTTAAATGGAAAAACTTCTGGATGGAAAAGTGTTGCAAGTGGAGTTCCTCAGGGTTCCGTTCTTGGGCCACTTCTATTTATAGTATATATAAATGATATAGACCATGGACTAAAATCTACTGTTTCCAAATTTGCTGATGATACAAAACTGTGCGGAGTGGCAAATGATCACTCAAACCAATTAGATATTCAAGAAGATTTAGATCAATTACAGCAATGGTCTGAAAAGTGGCTAATGAAATTTAACACAAGTAAATGCAAGGTAATGCACATAGGTAAAAGTAACAGTAACTACGATTACAAGTTATTTGGAAATTCGTTAACAAAAGTGGATAGTGAAAAAGATCTCGGCGTAATTATCAGTAACGACCTCAAATCATCCAAGCAGTGTATTTCAGCCTCTGAGAAAGCAAATAAGATTCTAGGACTCATTGCGCGATCTTTTGATTTCAAAAGTCCATCACTCATTAACAAGCTATATAAATCGTTAGTTCGTCCACATTTGGAATATGCTGTTTCCGTATGGTCACCGAATCTCATTAAAGACATTGACAGACTGGAAAAAGTACAACGGCGAGCCACAAAACTGATTCCAAATATCAAAAATAAATCATACGAAAATCGACTAAAACATATGAATCTGTTTTCCCTAAAAAAAAGCGTAGACTCAGAGGTGACTTGATACAGGTCTTTAAAATTCTAAAGGGAATTGACAACATCAAAAGTGACCAAATTTTTACATTGAATGAGAATCAGACAAGAAACAATGGTCT
>NC_134797.1:54443808-54516308 GCF_046742065.1 Oratosquilla oratoria
ATATATGTATATATATATATATATATATATATATATATAGAGAGAGAGAGAGAGAGAGAGAGAGAGAGAGAGAGAGAGAGAGAGAGAGAAAGTTAAAGCGCATTACTTGCCTTCTTCAGTAGCCCAGCAAAGCTCATCCTTACAGGTGGCAAACGATTCTATTCAGCAATTCAGGAATGGGGTGCCCCTTTTTTTACCAAGGGATGGGTATTTCATAAAATTTGCATTCTTATCAGAAGAGAACATGTGGGATGGATCACTGCATTGGAGAGATTGATCATGTCACCCCTTTCACGTCCTCGTCTTCGTCGTCACGGTATGTGGAACTGTATTTACCTAGTTGTATCTTACAGGAAAGGGGAGCTAGGCTCGTGGTGTCCCGTCTATGTATCTCTCCATATCCAGTTTGCTCTTAAATTCTTGTATTGTTTTTGCACACATTGTTTTTTCATCCAATGTGTTCCATTTGTCTTCTTGTGTGGGAACAGCCAGAGGATGTGGAAAGATGGATGCCACTTCCCCTTCCACCTGTAATGCAACAGAACACGGAAACACGAACGGCGATTTAACACGGTCTGCTTGATATGCTTTTTCATCCTTGTCCATAACCTGCTCCTCGGACACATTCTATTCTTCGGCAACAGCGGTACGTTTGTCCCCTTCCTTGTACACACCACGATGATCACGTGGCATGGAACACGCGCGATATCGCCCACAACCTGACGCTTCTCTGACAGTGCGACCCTGCTTGACCCGACCTAACCTAATCCAGTGTAGTTATGTAATTACGCACCACGGGTAACTACCCATGCGGTATATATATCGGCTCCCGCCGCATGTAAAATCAGTTCACTCGTATCTTGCAATGAAGGAGACGAACTCACCAAAACCTCTTTCTCTTCACCACAGTAGCATCGCTACATCCTCCTTGCCTAGGTTTCTTGCTTCCAGGCACCCACTCTAGACACAAGTTAGTCCATTCTATCCAGAAGTACTTGTCAAGGCGTCTGGGGGCCAGGAAACACTTTGACCGGTTCATCAACAACTGCGTATAGAGACTGCACTGCCTCATTCCTGGAAATTCCCAAACTGAACTGGGTTCCGGAGAGCAACACTTGAAAGTGATGAGACAGAATTTGGACCTCCCTTTCCGGATGGCCAGTCACCGAATCTCGTCTCAAGATCCTGCTCTCCTCTTCTTTGTAGGGAGATGAGACCAAGAGAGTTGTAAAATCTTGAAACAAGATTCATGATGGGTATGGGATACCTTGGAGAGGTTAACCTTCATTCCCCTTAGCATATGGGTTTATGACATACAGTAGCTTACGTACCTCTTATTACATTCATCATCAGTACCTGTACTTCTAACAATGTGAAGTCAAACTTATGTATGGTGGTGATGTAATTGGAAGTGTGGTGGGCTCGTATTTGCTTAGCTATTGGCTCAAACCTCTCACTCCTCTCAAGTTCCCAACAGTGACTCTTACCTACCCCAACAGTCACTTTGCTGTAGCTTCAAATCTCACACTCCTCTCAAGTTCCCAACAGTGACTCTTAACTACCCAAACAGTCGCTTAGCTGTAGCTTCAAATCTCACACTACTCTCAAGTTCCCACCAGTGATTCTTACCTACCCAAACAGTCGCTTAGCTGTAGGTTCAAATCTCACTCCTCTCAAGCTCCCACCAGCGACTCTTACCTACCCCAACAGTCACTTAGCTGTAGCTTCAAATCTCACACTCCTCTCAAGTTCCCAACAGTGACTATTACCTACTCAAACAGTCGCTTTGCTGTAGGTTCAAATCTCACACTCCTCTCAAGTTCCCACCAGTGACTCTTACCTACTCCAACAGTTGCTCAGCTGTAGGCTCAAATCTCACACTCCTCTCAAGTTCCCAACAGTGACTCTTGCCTACCCCAACAGTCACTTAGCTGTAGGTTCAAATCCCACACTCCTCACAAGTTCCCACCAGTGACTCTTACCTACTTCAACAGTCATTTAGCTGTAGGTTCAAATCTCACACTCCTCAACTTCCCAACAGTGACTCTAACCTACCCCAACAGTCGCTTAGCTGTAGGTTCAAATCTCACACTCCTCTCAAGTTCCCAACAGTGACTCTTACCTACCCCAACAGTCGCTTAGCTGTGTGATCAAATCTCACACTCCTCCTAAGGTCCCAGTAGTGACTCTTACCTACCCCAACAGTTGCTAAGCTGTGTTCAAATCTCACACTCCTCACAAGTTCCCACCAGTGACTCTTACCTACCCCAGCAGTCTCTTAGCTATAGGTTCAAATCCCACACTCCTCTCAAGTTCACAGCAGTGACTCTTACCTACCCAAACAGTCGCTTAGCTGCAGGTTCAAATCTCACACTCCTCTCAAGTTCCCAACAGTGATTCTTACCTACCCCAAGTTACTTAGCTGTAGGTTCAAATCTCACACTCCTCTCAAGTTCCCACCAGTGACTCTTACCTACCCCAACAGTCACTTAGCTGTAGCTTCAAATCTCACTCCTCTCAAGTTCCCAACAGTGACTCTTACCTACCACAACAGTCGCTTATCACTAGGTTCAAATCTCACATTCCTCTAAAGTTCCCAGCTGTGACTCTTACCTACCCAGTCGCTTAGCTGTAGGTTCAAATCTCACACTCCTCTCAAGTTCCCAACAGTGACTCTTGCCTACCCCAACAGTCACTTAACTGTAGGTTCAAATCTCACAATTCTCTAAGTTCCCAACAGTGACTCTTACCTACCCCAACAGTTGCTTAGCTGTAGGTTCAAATCTTGCACTCCTCCCAAGTTCCCACCATTGACTCTTACCTACCCAAACAGTTGCTTAGCTGTAGGTTTAAGTCTCACACTCCTCTCATTTTCACAGCAGTGACTCTTACCTACCCCAACAGTCGCTTTGATGTAGGTTCAAATCTCACACTCCTCTCAACTTCCCAACAGTGACTCTTACCTACCCCAAAAGTCGCTTTGATGTAGGTTCAAATCTCACACTCCTCTCAAGTTCCCAACAGTGACTCTTACCAACCCCAACAGTCACTCACTTAACTGTAGGTTCAAATCTCACACTTCTCTCAAGTTCCCAACAGTGACTTTTACCTACCCCAACAGTCACTTAGCTGTAGGTTCAAATCTCACACTTCTCTCAAGTTCTCAGCCATGACTCTTAGCTACCCCAACAGTCACTTAGCTGTAGCTTCAAATCTCACACTCCTTTCAAGTTCACAGCAGTGACTCTTACCTACCTCAACAGTCGCTTAGCTGTAGGTTCAAATCTCACACTCCTCTCAAGTTCACAGCTGTGACTCTTACTTACCCCAACAGTCGCTTAGCTGTAGGTTCAAATCTCACATTCTTCCCAAGTTCCCAGCATTGACTCTTACCTTCCCCAATACTCCAAACACATAAGGCAAGGGTGACAACTTTGGTCACACTTGCGTAGAGCTGATGGCCAGGGGTGGTTGCTGATGTTTGGCCCCCAACTCTTGGGGTTGGGGGGGTGGTCCCACGACGTAGACGTTGCAAAAAACACAAAATTGGCAAAACTTTATCAATGCACTTGATCACAAAAACACCAGAAAATTGTGCAAAACACTCAACAGCATTACACTATCCAACAGTAACACTACACGCTCTCACGCAGCAATAATCACAACAACAGATAATCTACCCTCAAACAGACAAGCAAACGCACTCATACGTCATTTTGCACAGACAAGCCATCTCACTTCTCACCCTGACGACCGACGCACCATTCGACGTAAGAAAGACTTCCCCACAGACTCAGACTATACACCCTTCATAGACAGTCAGACAAAACTCATAATACATAATCTCAAGCACTCATATGCCTGTGGCCCTGATAACATAAGCAACATCCACCTAAAACACATTGGACCACAAGGTATACACGCACTCACAAACATTGCAAACTACAGCTATTCACACAACACTATACCTGACATCTGGAAGCATGGTAAAATAATCACCATTCCAAAACCGAACAAAGACCCAACAATCCCAACATCACACCGCCCAATCACACTTCTCTGCACCCCCTCTAAAGTCATTGAACACCTAATACTTAAACTTGTCACACCACATATTCCCCTTGCTGACTCACAACACGGTTTTAGGCCACTACACTCCACAAACACTCTTCTGATAAACCTCACACAAAGAATTTTAGATGGCATCAATTCAGATAGGCCCCACCACAGAACACTTCTCATAACATTAGACATTAGTAAAGCTTTTGATGCTATCCCCCGCCACAACCTAACAAATAAAATATATAACACAGACATGCACAATAACACCAAAAGATGGCTGGCCAATTATCTGGCAGGTAGGAATGCTTACGTGTCATATAATGGCCAATCATCGCACATCAGAAACATTAAGAATGGAGTACCACAGGGCTCAGTTCTATCTCCCACACTATTTAATCTATACATGCATGACTTACCCACACCAGACAACTCAGAAATACAAATCTCTTCCTACGCAGACGACATAACAATCACATGCACACATCATAACACAGACAAAGCTGCAGAAATAATCCAGCCATACCTTGATACACTCAACACATGGTTCATCACAAACAGACTCAAAATAGCTCCAACCAAATCTACAGCAACACTTCTCACCAACTGGACAATAGAACACAAATACATACCTCATCTCTACATCAACAACACTCTAATACCACACACAAACACACCGAAAATTCTTGGTGTAACATACGATACATCCATGTCTTTCAAACAACACATCACAAACATAAAAAACAAATGCACACCTAGACTTAACGCACTTAAGTCAATCACTGGAACGACATTTGGACAAAACAAAGAAACTAATATAACAATATACAAACAATGCATACGCTCAGTGTTGAATTATGCGAGTCCTGCATGGGCTCCTAATCTCAGTGAGACACACCACAACACCCTTCAAATCATACAAAACAAAGCCCTAAAAACAATTACAGGCTGCACAAATACAACACCAACAGAACAACACAAACACTTGCCGCAGCCACCACAAACACATCACACCCGCTACACTACATAGCAGAACACCCACACACACCAAGAAACATTAAAACAACACCCAAAGACCTTTATTACGCACAAATACTCTCTTCTCTTCCTCCACAACCACCAAATACCAGCCTCCGGAAACATATTCATAATCATATCACTCACCGCTCCATTAACACACTGAAAGACAAACTGCTGCATGCCAGACCCCCTGACATCCGCCCTTCTGAATCCTCTCTCCCACAAAAGGACAGAGTCCACTTGGCCAGACTGCGGTGCGGCCACCACCCAGCACTTCTAAGCTACCAGAAGAGGCTGGATGACTGCATTGTGAACAGCTGCCCAGGATGTAACACTTCACCCCATACCATACAACACATAATGGAAGACTGCATTATACACAATCATGCACGCAAACAACACAACATACACTCTATAAAGGATTTGTGGGAAAACCCAGTTTCAGCTGTAGCATTCCTTGGGGAGGCAGGACTGCTCGGACAGACAGTCTAGGGAACGACAACAACAACAACAACAACTTTGGTCACAAATGTGCACCTCCTGGTATAGGTTCCTCACCACTTTTTTTTTTACTCGAGTAACCATTTCCATATTTCATCAACTGAAATCTGTTTTTGTAGAGGATAATAACAGACAGGGTTTAGAAAACAGTGTTCTTTGTTGTCACATTAACAAGACACAAATTGGTTTTTATGTTAACAGTTGCTACGTTGCACACCGATATGACTCGAGGGGAAGGACGGAATAGGTCAAACCAAAACTGGGAAAAGGTGCTTGAAAGGCTTCGTAACTATGGAAGCGGAACTCGCCCTGAAGTGCGAGACCACTATTCTATAAATAAAATAAAATGAAACATAGGAAATACAGACATTTTAAAATAAAACATAGTGAGACTCCAAACAGAAAAACAAAACCTAAATATAAGGAGATTAAATGTGTCTACCCTCCCCTTGCCTGCACCTCCCTATCATACTAGCACAGACAGGCAGGCAAACAGATACGAGATTTGTGAGGGTCCATTATTAACCTAATCCCTGTTGGCACTGGATGCTTGTGGCCTTCAAGCTGGCTCTAATATGGTAAGCGCAGTATCCAACAGGTTCACAAAGGATTAGAGGCACTGGCTGTATTTTGTGTGGCCTTGGAAATCACGACTTTCATGCACTTCCCACTTTGGCATGAATTAGCTCTCAAGTCAAAACTTCAGACTAAAATAATATGTTGGCTTTCATAAAGAGGAGCATAGTCTGTACAAAGCAAAATAAAAACCTTGGAATGTGAAAAGCATCACAGAAGAAGACAGACTTTGGTTGAGATTCTGTACAAGAGTAAAGCTCAAAATAAGAAATTCATACACCTGTCAGTAAAACTTTTGTCAATATGTAGAATAATATAAATATAGGTCACAACACAAAAAGTGCCAATTCAAAACTTGAATTAGTTCTTAAAAAAATAAAAGTATAAATAAAAATAATAATATTTGCCCAATTAGAACTTAAAACTTAATATCCATGCCAGTATGCTGTTAGGAATATTGGCCAGTTCCAGCATAAAATACTGAATTCTAAATTACATTCAAATTATGTAACACTCCTAAATAAAGCCAGTTGTAGTCACAATATCAAAATAATTGTGTAGTCAAATATTTTGACCAAAAATGTCAATGTTTTTAACTAGCTATATTACAAGTATTCAATTTTCCTTATCATTACCTATTTTTACAAGTTACCACGAGCATTACCACAATTCAACAGATCATTTTTCAGTTTCATTTAAGAAAAATTTCCATTTGACATGAAACTTCAAGTTCCAAATTGTATTCTTAACCCATCAACCCTGAAAAAAAATTGTCTAAACTACTTCTCACATACTACAAGCTCGTCTTAACAAAGTTGATTGATTTGTACAGCACAATCACACTAACAACATTCCTTGTACACTTTGGACTTGTTATAATACGACATGCTGGTAGTAGTAGCGCAGTGACGTGTCATGAGCCATTCTGCCCCTGGCTGCCTGACCTTTTCATATGTGATCCCAGAGAAGTATGGGGCTGTATGCGGATTGTCCAGACAGCATTTATGGTCACAGTATTCCAGGGGGGTTAGATGTACATTTCTGGATTGGCTTTCACCTGGTGTCCAGTGCGTGAATGTTGGACAGCCCAATCTGCATCTGGTGCAGAATCTGCACCATCGGCCTCATGAGTTAAGTAGTCACCTTTGTGGCGTGCAATATAGCGGCCAATAAGGAAGCCCATGCATATTAATGCTATAAATATAATGGCCAATACACCTGCAATACAAAGAAGAAAAATAGCATACATGCCTTAGCAGATGGTAAATGGGGATAGAAGAGTGTACATGTATAATTAACTATGGATGTATGACAATCTCAAGATTCAGATCTAAATGCAATTTTCAGTAGCTATGATTTTGAGAGCACTGTATGGGGCAGAAACATGGAATATAAGATATGAAGAGAGGAGGAGTTTCAATGTGTTTGAGATGTGGTGTCTGAGAAGTATGATAGTGGTTACTGGGCTGGATAGAGCGAGAAATGAGGAGGAGAATAGGGGTGGAAAGGGAGTTGGGAGATACATACATACATATACATATACCAAGGCTTTTTCCCCCTTACTAGGGAGGTAGCCAAAAAGGAAAAGGCATAAAATCACTCCCATCCATTCCATCCCCGAAAACACTCCACACCCCTCCACCCTCCCTCCCATCTTAGCACCTCCTAGATGACGGGTCATCCCTGCACCCTGTCCACTGCCCTGGGTCAGAAGCAGTGTCGCAAGACACAGCACATCCACAGCAAGGCCGCTTCATTAAATCGGCGACCCCCCCTCTCCGTCCCCCCATATAAAGGAGAGGACGGGGAGAAATCCCTTCGGGCTGCGTCAAAATTTTGCTCACACACAGTACCTCCCCCCCATCCCCCCGTCCATTCCACCTCATGCATCACAACATCTTCCATATACAACCATTCTCCATTCACCCCTGTCTTCTGTCCTCTCCAGTCCTTCCTCAACAGACATTCCCCTCTTCCCCAAAGCCCCCTTCACCCCATCCTCCATCTCATCCTAGGACGTCCCCTCATGTTCACTCCCTCCACATCTGCCCTCCATACCTCCTTCACCAGTCTTTCCTCACTCATATTGGGATATTTTGGACACATGGAAAGAATGAGTGAAGAAAGATTAGTAAAAGAGGTGTGGAAGGCAGAGGTGGAAGAAGTGAACATGAGGGGGTGACCAAGGATGAGATGGATGGATGGTAAAAGGGGCACTGGGAAAGAGGGGTATGTCTGTTGAGGAAGAATGGGAGAGGACAAGATAGGGGTGAATGGAGAACTGTTGTGTATGGATGATGCTGTGATGCATAAGGGGGAGTGGGTGGGGGATGGGGAGTGAGGGAGTATGTGTGAAAAATAAATTGATGCAACCAGAAGGGAATAGCATCCATTCCCAAATGTCTATTTCTCATTACACTTTTTAATCCCCCAAGGCATTTACTCACTTCTCTCAATCTACATTCTACCTCCACCCCTATTTCTCCCTTTCCTGGATGCGAGTATGGCAGGAAAGGAAGGAGTGGGGGGTGGAGGTAGAATGTAGATTGGGAGAAGTGAGTAAATGCCTTGGGGGGATTAAAAAGTGTAACAAGAAATAAACATTAGGGAATGGATGCTAAGAGGAGACTGTATGAAGGAGTGATTGTGCCGACAGCACTGTATGGGGCAGGAACATGGAACATAAGGGAGGAAGAGAGGAGTTTGAATGTGTTTGAGATGAGGTGTCTGAGAAGTATGATAGGGGTTACTAGGTTGGATAGAGTGAGAAATGAGGAGGTGAGGAGGAGAACAGGGGTGAAAAGGGAGTTGGGAGATAGGGTTGATGAAAGAGTATTGGGATGGTTTGGACACATGGAAAGAACGAGTGAAGAAAAACTAGTAAAAGAGGTGTGGAAGGCAGAGGTGGAAGGAGTGAACATGAGGAGTCAACCTAGGATGATATAGATGGATGGGGTAAAAGGGGCACTGGGAAAGAGGGGAATGTCTGTTGAGGAAGGATGGGAGAGGACAGAAGACAGGAGTGAATGGAGAATGGTTGTGTATGGATGATGCTGTGATGCATGAGGGGGAGTGGGAGGGGGATGGGGGGAGGGAGTATGTGTGAGAAATAAATTGACGCAGCCTGAAGGGATTTCTCCCCGTCTTCTCCTTTTCTGCATGAGGGGATAGAGAGGGGGGGGGGGGTTCCTGATTTAATGAAGTGGCCTTGCTGTGGATGTGCTGTGTCTTGCGGCACTGCTTCTGACCCAGGGCAGTGGACAAGATGCATGGTTGACCAGTCATCCAGGAGGTGCCAAGATAAGAGGGAGGGAAGAGGGTAGAGGGGAGTGGGGATGGAATGGGTGGGAGTGGTTTCTATGCCTTTGCTTTTTTGGCTACCTCCCTTTTAAAGGGGAAAAAGCCTTTGATATATGTATGTAGAAGGGATTTCTCCCCATTTCCATTTCTGCATGAGGGGATGGAGAAGGGGGTCGCCAATTTAATGAAGTGGCCTTGCTGTGTCTCGCGACACTACTTCTGACAAAGGGCAGTGAGTGATAAGCAGGGATGCCCAGTCATCCAGGAGGAGCCAAGATAAGACGGAGGGAGGGGGGTGGATAGGAGTGGAGTATGTGGGGATGGAATGAGTGGGAGTGATTTTTATGTCTTTGTTTTTTGACTACCTCCCTTGTAAGGGGGAAATCCCTTGCTATATATACGTAAAAAAAAAAATACATAAAAATAAATCACTCTCTGGTGGTAGACCTGTGCCCAGCTAGCTTGCCCAGAAATCACACTAAGAAAAAGTCTTGTCTAAACTGTCTCTATTATGCCTTTACTTTGCATTGATTTCTCCGTCTTCTCGTTTTCTGCATGAGGGGACGCAGATGGTCACTGATTAAATGAAGCGGCCTTGCTGTGGATGTGTTGTGTCTTGTGACACTGCTTCTGACCCAGGGAAGTGGACAAGATGCAGGGATGACCCGTCATTCAGGAGTTGCCAAGATGAGAGGGAGGGAAGAGGGTAGAGGGTAGTGGAGTATGTAGGCGATGGAATGGGTGGGAGTGGTTTCTATGCCTTTGTTTTTTGGCTACCTCCCTTATAAGGGGGGAAAAAAGCCTTTGGTATATGTATATGTATGTATGAACTATCTGAAACGTTATCTGACTAAGTGGATGTTGACCAGTTTAATATAATTTTGTTCTGTGTGGTGATTGCATATGATGCTTAAATGCTTCCAAGTATTTGATACTTTTTTATTCTCTTCAGTCTTCTTGAATAATTATATTTTGAGATGCTGTTAAGATTCAGTGTTTAACAATTGAAAATCATTATCTTCTAACATTCAAGTTAAATACAAATTTACAGGATCAACTTACCTCCCAAGACCTGAGAGCTATCCGAGTAGAGCTGCATGAGTACCTCTTCAGAGACTCTTGGTGGAGGGCGAGTTTCGATTTCCTCTTCAGGATATCTGATGGCTTCAATGCCGCAGGCGTCTTCATAGATGTTCCCAGCTATGACGGGAAAAAACACAAATTGTCAAAGGTAAAATAAACATTCCCTGCAAAAATCTTTTTAGTAACTACACCAGTAGATCTCTTCCAATAAATGTTTTGGTTAAATATATCATGTGCTTTGTTCACCATGATGAATCACTGTTCTAATAATATGATTCAATTTAATGTCATGAGGTCCCCCTATCTGGAGGCTAGTACGGTGCACCTTATAGAGGACTTTGTAGTTTGGGATTCAATGAACCATGCCCTAGGTTCAACTTCGCCGGTGGCAGGGTTCGAATCACTGTCACCTCGATCTCCGTCACAAGTAGCAACACTCTATCTCACTCGGCCAGCAAGCATCCTCTAACGATGTGATGATATGGTTTAACGTCACACACTCCCCCCCTATCGGGAGGCTAGGACGGTGCCCCTTACGGAGGACACTGTTGCATGGAATTTAATGAACTGCCCTTGGTTCAACTTCGCCGGTGACAGGATTCGAACCTCCCTCACCTCGACCTTCGCCACAAGTAACGATGCCCTAACCCACTCAGCCAGCTAGCTTCCTTTATGTAATATAAAATTATCCTTGGCAAGAAATTGTGATTAATTTACTGATTATTGCCTTTAGTTTCTCCAACCAAGAACTCCAAGGCCAATCACCAAACTCCCTACCCCCTCAATCCAACCCCCTTAGACTAGGGAACATAATAGCACCTTTCCTTTCCAGGGTTCTCTGTAGCATCTTATGGTGTTTACACATGTGCAGATGAACCAAAATGGATTGGTACTACACAACCATATTCAATTCCTCTCTGAAACCCATCACATATCATTCTGCATGCAAGCTTTTCATGTACTTTGGAGGCTAGTCTGCCTCCAAAGTACATTGTTAACATACTGTACACACCAAAAGGCCTTTTATCCCTTATATAGGGGTGGCTGGGTTGAAATTTTTGAATACCCAAAATATTGTATCATTTTAAACTCGTCAAATCTGAAAATGTACCAACTAAAACAAAATATCATTCCACTATACCTGCTAATATACACTGGCTTCAGTGCACCACGACACAATCAATAAATACCTCCTTCTCCACTCTCCTGGAGGTCAAGCCTTACAAGTTGTCTTCTTTGCCTCCCCCACTTACATCCATTCTTGTTCCTTCCATTCTCAGTCACAAACACAAGTACAACTGGATCAACTGTTCATCTTTATTAAAACCCAAAAACAGCAAATAAATTCTCAGTAATCACTAAACTAAATGATATCTATTCCAATGCAGTAAAGGAGAGAGAGAGAGAGAGAGAGAGAGAGAGAGAGAGAGAGGAAGGGGGAGGGAGGGAGGGAGGGAGGAAGGGGGGGAGGGAGGAAGGGGAGGGAGGGAGGAATGGGGAGGGAGGAAGGAAGGGGGAGGGAGGAAGGAAAGGGGGAGGGAGGAAGGAAAGGGGGAGGGAGGAAGGAAAGGGGGAGGGAGGAAGGAAAGGGGGAGGGAGGAAGGAAAGGGGGAGGGAGGAAGGAAGGGGGAGGGAGGAAGGAAGGGGGAGGGAGGAAGGAAGGGGGAGGGAGGAAGGAAGGGGGAGGGAGGAAGGAAGGGGGAGGGAGGAAGGAAGGGGGAGGGAGGAAGGAAGGGGGAGGGAGGAAGGGGGAGGGAGGAAGGAAGGGGGAGAGATGGAGGAAGGGGGAGGGATGAAGGAAGGGGGAGGGAGGGAGGAAGGGGAGGGAGGAAGGAAAGGGGGGGGGAGGTAGGCAGGAGAGGGGAGATCGAATAAGGGGGAGGGAGGAAGGAAGGGGGGAGGGAGGAAGGAAGTGGGAGGGAGGAAGGAAGGGGGAGGGAGGAAGGAAGGGGGAGGGAGGAAGGAAGGGGGAGGGAGGAAGGAAGGGAAAGGAGGGAAGAAGGGGGGGGAGGAAGTAGGGGGGGAGGAAGGAGGGGGCGGGAGGAAGGAGGGGGGAGGGATGAAGGGGAGGGAGGGAAGGGGAAGGGGAGGGAGGGAAGGGGGAGGGGAGGGAGGGAAGGGGGAGGGAGGGAGAGGGAAGGAGGGAGTGAGAGAGGGAGGGAGGGGGAGGGGGAAGGAAGGGAGGGGGAGGGGGAAGGAAGGGAGGGGGAGAGGGAAGGGAGGGGGAGAGGGAAGGGAGGGGGAGGGGGAAGGGGGGGAGGGGGAAGGGAGGGAGGGACAGGGTGAGGGAAGGAGAGAGAGAAAGGGAGAGTGAGAAAGGAAGAGAGAGAAAGGGAGAGAAAGGGAGAGTGAGAAAGGGAGAGAAAGGGAGAGAGAGACAGGGAGAAAGGGGAATAGAAATAGAGAGAAACAGAGAAAGATAGGGAGAGGGAGGGAGGGAGGGAGGGAGAGAGAGGGAGGGAGGGAGGGAGAGAGAGGGAGGGAGGGAGAGAGAGAGAGAGAGAAATACTCAGAGTGAGAGATTAGATTAGAGAGACAAAGAGAGAGAGAGAGAGAAATACCCAGAGTGAGAGATTAGATTAGAGAGACAAAGAGAGAGAGAGAGAAATACCCAGAGTGAGAGATTAGATTAGAGAGACAAAGAGAGAGAGAGAGAGAGAGAGAGAGAGAGAGAGAGAGAGAGAGAGAGAGAGAGAGAGAGAGCAAGATAGAGAGAGAGAGTGATAAAGTGGTGGAGGTAAACCAGCTTTGGCTATGGGCTATGCTATGGAGATGCTGCTATGTTTTACTGCACTGCTTCTGATCCAGTGAAAGCCCTTCACCCACAAGCAGTAAAGACATAGATACACCAAGGGCTTTACAAAGGAGGTAGCCAAACACAATGGCATAAAATCCACTCCCATTCACCACCCTCCATCCCTCTTATCTTGGCTCCTCCTGGATGATGGGTCATCCCTGCATCTCACCCACTGCCCTGGGTCAAAACCAATGTAGCAAGACACAACACATCCACAGTAAGGCCACTTCATTTAATTGGCAACCCCCCTCAGTCCCCATCCTATTTTTGTTGCCTTTTATGATTCAAGTGGGAACACTCGGTGGCAGTATTCTTCTCCCCTACCAGTGTTCAGCAAAAAAAAAAAAAAAAAAGGAAATGAATATTCAGAGAAATGGTACAGGACAGTATTAAGAGTGGGCTCTTTCCCTTTATCAGGGAGGCTGCCAAAATCAAAAGGCATAATTTCACATCTCTTATTAGGGGAAAAGGCCATTTGGTATACAGTATATATGTATATGGAAAACATATCAATGCAACTTACAAGACCTGACTATGATTTCCTCTGGTCTGTCCTGCTGGAAGAGTCTCTTCAGAGGGTATATGTCGTCAAACTCAACTCTTGAGATGCAGCCCACAAAACCTTCCGACATGCTCTCATTCATACCAATGTACAGGAAGTCAATATTGTTGAACTGAACATCGGCAGACCCTTTTACGTTATATATCCATGACACTGGCTCATAGTTGTCCACCTGTACAAAACAAACATAAGAAAATAAACCTCAGCCACAAACTACTGCAGCCCTTAGTATATATATAGAAACAAGTACAATTCTTGCTTAGTATATATATAGAAACAAGTACGATTCTTGGAAATTTAACATAAATAGTATCCAATTATCAAAATACATCATTCTTATCTGAACATATATGTTAGATTACACCTAAATGGAGACAAGTGCTTCATCTGCAGGACAAAAGAATAACAAGAGGACATGAAAAGAAACTCAAAAAGGATAGTTATAGAAGAGATCTGAAAAAGAATAATTTCACACACAGAGTGGTAGATATCAGGAACAAATTGGATGAGGCAACAGTGTGTGCAAAAACTATACAAGAATTTAAGGATAAATTAGATGCTGAAAGATACAAAGATGGGTCACAACAGGCATAGCTCTCCCATATAATACAACTAGGTAATTACAATCATCCCTTCATACAATCTCCACCCAGCATCCATTCCCAAATGTCTTCCTCTCATTGCATTTTCAATCCCCCCCAAGACATATAACAAATGTACATCCATATACCAAGGGTTTTCCCCCCTTACAAAGGAGGTAGCCTAAATCAAAGGCATAAATCCACTCCTACCCTTTTCATTCCCACAAACTCTGCTCCCATTCACCAACCCCCTACCTCCCTCTTTTCTTGGCTCCTCCTGGATGATGGGTCATCCCTGCATCTTGCCCACTGCCCTGGGTCAGAAGCAGTGTCACAAGACACAGCACATCCACAACAAGGCCACTTCATTTAATCGGCAACCCCGCCCTCTCTCTCTGTCCCCTCAAGCCGAAAAAGAGGGGACGGGGAGAAATCCCTTCAGGTTGCATCAAAATATTATTCACACACACTTCCTGACTGCCCCCATCCCCCACCCACTCCCTTCCATGTATCACAGCATCATCTATCCACATACCTCTACCTTCTGTCTTCTCCCTTCTTTCCTCAACAGACATTCTCCTCTTTCCCAATGTCCCTTTTACCCCATCCATTCATCTCATCCTTAGTCGCCCCTCATGTTCACTCCCTCCACCTCTGCCTTCCACACCTCTTTTACTAATCTTTCTTCACTCATTCTTTCCATGTGTCCAAACCATCCCAATACTCTTTCATCAACCCTATCTCCCAACTCCCTTTCCACCCCCACTCTCGTCCTTACCTACTCGTTCCTCACTCTATCCAGCCTCATAACCTCTACCATACTTCTCAGGCATTTCATCTCAAACACATTTAAATTCTTCCTTTCTTATGTTCCATGTTTCAACCTCCATCATATGTAGTGACACTCACTCGCTCGGCCAGCAAACATCAATGGATGATAGAAAAGTATGCATTACCTGCATAGTCAGTTTTTTACCACCATCAGATCGGTAGAGTCGTACATCATGAACTTGTCCTTCGTGGAAGGTTCGTTTGCTATAAATCTCCTCGTGGCGCTCAAAACCAAAGTCAAATGTTACCTTTAAATGACCTGAAATTAACGAATATGGGTGATGAAAATTAAAATTTTGTATGCAACAAACACATATAATTCTTTTATTGCCAAATCCAAGTAATATACTCAGTACACCACACCATTAATGGGGATAGATGGATGGAGTGAAGGGAGCCTTGGGTATATGGGAAATGGGAGAAGAAAAAGAAGGAAGAAGAAAGAAGAGGGAAGAAGACAGGAGAAGAAAGAAGAGGGAAGAAGACTGGAGAAGAGGGAAGAGAGGAGGAGGAGGAGGAGGAGGAGGAGGAGGAGGAGGAGGAGAAGGAGGAGAGGAAGAAGAAGAAGAGGAAGAAGAGGAGGAGGAGGAGGAGGAGGAGGAGGAGGAGGAGGAGGAGGAGGAGGAGGAGGAGGAGGAGGAGGAGGAGGAGGAGGAGTCATCTTCTTCTTGCATTGCTTCTGACCCAAGCTCCACAATGAGCTAAGACAGAAGAAACAACAAATGGATGTTGGTATCAACACTGAAGACCAAAGCAATGGGCAAAGGCAATGTGGGGTGATGTAAGCATGTTTAAGCATGTCAAAGAATGGGAACAGGGTACAAATATCATAGATGGGCAGCGGATACAATCACCAGTACACCAACAAAAACAATAATTACCTGAATTGGATATAGCCAAGGTGAGGTACTCCCCACTCATGTTGGAGTACAGCCCAACAAGGAACCCTCTTGGGTTGGTTGTGGTAAAACCAACGCGGATCCTTTCGGCAATAGTAGATTTGTATGACCCAGGAATGGTATACTTAACCATGGTGTCAAACAGCATGTTAATACCAATCTCTGCAATGATACAAATTATAATCATGATGTCAAACAGAATATTAATAGTAACTTCTAATCATAATTACAATGTGAGAAATTTGCTAGAACAGTGACATCAATCAGATAATTTCTATGGCCATCACACATATGACTTGAACCTACTGTTCTGAGGCCAAGAGACTACCTTAACCCACTCGGCTACTAGAGGTACCTCCAGTAGCCGAGCAGGTTAAATCACTGTCTCAGTAGCCTCTTGGCCTCAGAGCAGTAGGTTCAAGTCCTATGCATGACAGCCATAAAAATGATCTTATAATTACAAATTTAATCAATGAATAAACCACTTCAACAACTTTAACATTGGCATATTTTATTTCTTTTTGCACTGGCATATTTCTATCTTTTGTTCAGATAGTTCTGAGTGTCTGAGCAGATGAGCCCTGGGGTGAATATGGGGTTATGGATTCAATGAGGTCTTGTCCTCAATGAAGATATTTGTTGACTATTACCCATACCAAGGTATGAGTATGCCAAAGTATTGAAGTTAAAGGGTTACTTTAATACCATTTCCATGCAAAGCAGTCTGCTTTCCTTACCATCAGCACAAAGTGGTCCCTTGAAAGCCGTGAACCTACAGTCACACTCATAGTGGGAGTATCCCTCATGGCATGTGCCATTGTTCAGACAAGGACTGGACTGACATTTGCCTTGACAGCCAGGTTCAACACCATACATGCCCTTCTCGGCACGCCCTCGAAGGTCTTGTAGCTGCCCGTTAAGAATAAGTGCACGGATACAGCCCACGAATCCATCACGATAATCAATGGTGGCTCCTGAAAAATAAAATTAAAATAAGCAATCTATCCAATACTAAACAAGGTATGTGCATACATTGTATACCAAAAGACCCTTTCCCCATTATAAGGGGGGTAGTCAAGTCATGACATACACATCATTTATTTTATATTATTTGTTTATTTGTTTGTTATTATTTGTCTGTTTATTATTTGCTTGATTTTCATTTATTATTACTTATCTGTCAATCTATTATTTACTATTTACTTGTTTTTTCTATTATTTAACTATACCAATGCATTTATTTATCTTATTTATTATTACTTATGGCTACCTCCCTTACAAGGGGGAAAAGAGCCTTTGGTATATTATGTATCATTATTTATATTATAATTTTTTTCATCATTATTATATTTTTTTCCCACATCCAACCTATTTATGGACCAAAAGGTCTCCTGTCGGCATGCTCTGCCTTTGTAATCCTTAACCCATCCTACACATGTTCAAAACCCTTCCCATCTTAGCTCCTTGTGGATGAAGGGTCACCTCTGATCGCTACCAACTGCTCAATCAATGAACCTGTTGCCTCTGGTCTCTCTTGCAAAGACCCACAACCTTCAGGAAACTGGCATCAGCCCCCAGGCAAGCATAAATCATTTAAAGAAGAGATATTGTATTCCTATCTGGGGACATGGTTGCCTCTAGGGCAGTTTGAACCTGTGGCTAAGCTTATTCTGTGTTGGTACTGTCTCACTGACAGATGTTGACCTTCACCTCTTTATCCTACCATTCACTACCTTTCCCTGTGTTTCCTCCATCTTCCTCATTCGACATATCAATTTTGCTCACTATCAATTCTCCCATGAAATATACCCATTCTTCTACTCATACTTCCCCTTTATCTTTCACCACCTCCCACAATTTTCTCAGTATCTCCTGGTATTCTTTTTCATTTTCCTTCTCATTCAATTAATTTACTCTCAACATCTCTCTACCTCCTTTTCTTTTTCTCCTTTTCCATTTTCCCTCCATTTTCAATTTCCCTTCTACCAAAATTTATCTGACACTCCCCCACTCTTCCCCCAAAAAAGAACATCCAAAACTCTTCATACATTAATGCCCCATCAATCAAACCTTTCCATGTATACTTATGCCTAGCTCTCTTCTTAAACTTCTTCAATTATAGAACAAATCACTAGTTGCAGTAATGTTTTTTGATAATCATAATCAAATCCAGCAGTTGCAAAGTCTCAATTGTGGGTGCCTCTTATTGTGAGTCCTACTCTCTACTACCTTGTGATGTGATATGGTTTAACGTCACAAACTTCCCCCTATCAGAAGGCTAGGACGGTGCCTCTCACAGAGGACTTTGTAGCGTGGAATTTAACGAACCATGCTCTTGATTCAACTTCGCCAGTGGCATGATTTGAACCGCCATCCCCTCAACTTTCACTGCAAGCAACGATGCCCTACCCCGCTCAGCGAGCGAGCTTCCTATCTTACCATGCAAAATATCAAGACAGCCTGCATGACAAGATAGTAATGAGTGGGACTCACAATCAGGACCCCCAATCGAGGCTTTGCAACTACCAGATATTATTCTTAAAACAAGCTCTACCATTCATGCAAAATCTTTTGACTGCCTTCAACAGCCATCTTCCATACATTTGCAAGACATCCCACAATACCTTCCATTCAACCATGTCATATGCCTTCTCCAGCCAATAAAACAGACTGATAGTCTGATATCCAAAGCTGAAAGTAAACAATATAGAAGCCTCACTCACCCACAACAAAGTCCGAGGTGAGCTGTATGGCACGCACAGGGCCTGCAGGTTCCCTGATTGACTTAGTCCCTCCATCTATAATTATACGTGCTTCCTTGCGATTCCTCTCCACCAATATGGAATGCCATCTGTCATCGTTAAGAACATAGGCAGTTTCACCTGGGACTAATATTGGTCCTGACCCTGCCTGGTACTGGAAGTGTATTGTTGAACCACCTGAAAAAGGGAGAAGTATATAGTACTCAAAGAAACAAGAGAAACCCTGCTTTAATCAATCTGTTCTTCAAGATTTCTTGCAGGAGACCCAGGTCACTAGGAATAGCCAGTAAATTGGCCCATAACTCACTAAAGTATAAGATATTGTGTTGTTGTCTTAGTAAGACTACACTAGGGCAGTAAATTGTAAAATGAGGGAAGCAAGCAAATGTCTCGAGGGATTAAAAAGTGTCATGAGAAATAGGTACCTGGGAATGTATACAAGGAGATTCTACGAAAGGGTGGTTGTGCCTTTGACATTGTATGGGGCAGAGATTTGGAATTTATGATGCAGAGAGAAGTTTAAATGTGTTTGAGATGAAGTGTCTAAAAAGTATGGTGGGGGTTACAAAGATGGATATTGAGAAACAAGGAGGTGAAGAGGAGAGTGGGGGTAGAAAGGGAGCTAGCAGACAGAGCTGATGAAAGATTATTGGAATGATTTGGGTACATAGAAAGAACAAGTGAAGAAAGATTAGCAAAAAGATTTTGGAAAGCAGAGGTGGATGGAATGAACTTGAAGGGATGACCAAAAATGAGATGGATAGCTTTGAGAAACAGGGAAATGTCTGTTGAGGAGGGAAGGGAGAAGGCAGGGGGTAAGTGTGAGTGGAGAATGGTTGTGTATTGTTGATATTTTGAAGCTGCCTGATTCATACCATGGCAATAAATGCATTTTTTAAGTTTGTCTAGCATAAGTGTCTAAATCTGTCTAGGTGACAATGGTAAAAGCACTTCCTATCTAATCCGAGATCTTGCTGGTCCCTTACCCACAATGGAGACCTTAATGTAATCTGATGGTCCTTTAGCATGGAAAAGGCAACCATCCAAGGCAGTAGTCTTGAACTCTAGGAAAATGTCACCCGAGTGGCCCATGTCAAAGCGAGGAAGCTCAATGGTTGCATCAGTTTTTCGGAAGGTAACCACATTGTCAAACAGATCTGCCAAAATAAGTCATACATTAAAAAACATTGCAATCTTACCTTGGAAAAAAAAAGGCATGTACATAGAAATATATATATATATTCCACTTCCATTCCTTGTCTCCCCTCCCTCTATTCATCATTCCTTCCTGCAAAGTACTTACTGTCTCCTTCACAGACAAGAGGGCCTAGACTAAATCGAGACTTTTTGCCATCTTGAAGACTTCCTGTGTCTCCAATTCTCAGCTGCCTAACAGGTAAATGTTCTTTGACTGTCAGGTCTCCACTATCATATTCCCATGACTGTAGACCTGGAAATACAATGTAAGTGCTTAATCAGTACAATATATATATATATATATATATATATATATATATATATATATATATATATATATATATACATATACATACATATACCAAAGGCTTTTTCCCCTAACAAGGGAGGTAGCCATAAAAACAAAGGCATAAAGACCATTCCCACCCATTCAATCCCTAATACACTCCACTCCCCTCCACCCTCTACCCTCCCTCTTATCTTGGCACCTTCTGGATGATGGGTCATACCTGCATCTTGTCCACTGCCCTGGGTCAGAAGCAGTGTCACAAGACAGAGTACATCCACAGAAAGGCCGCTTCATAAAATCACTGACCCCCCCTCTCCGTCCCCCCATGCAGAAAAGGAGAAGACGGGGAGAAATCCCTTCAGGCTGCATCAAATTTTTCTCAAACATACTACCTCACCCCCCTTCCCCTACCCATTCCACCTCATGCATCACATCATCATGCATATACAACCATTCTCCATTCACCCGTCTTCTGTCCTCTCCCGTCCTTCCTCCACAGACATTCCCCTCTTCCCTAAAGCCCCTTTTACTCCACCCATCCATCTCATCCTTGGTCCCCCCTCATGTTCACTCCCTCCACATCTGCCTTCCATACCCCTTTTACTAGTCTTTCGTCATTCTTTCTTTCCATATGTCCAAACCATCCCAACACTCTTTCATCCACCCTATCTCCAAACTCCCTTACCACCCCCATTCTTGTCCTCATCTCCTCATTTCTCACTCTATCTAGCCTAGTAACCCCTATCATACTTCTCAAGACACCTCATCTCAAACACATTCAAACTCCTTCTCTCTTCCTCTCTTATGTTCCATGTTTCTGCCCCATACAGTACTGTTGGCACAATCCCTCCTTCATACAATCTCCTCTTAGTATCCATTCCCAAATGTCTATTCCTCATTACACTTTTTAATCCACCAAGGTACTTTCTCACTTCTCTCAATCTACATTCTACCTCCACCTCCACTCCTCCCTTTCCTGCCACATTCGTACCCAAGTACCTACACCTATTCACTTCCTCCAGTCTCTCTCCCTCTATATGGAAACAGAGATCAAATTTAAGTAGTTCAACTGTGTCTTGAGAAACAAGTTTCTGGGTAATGGAGGGTCAGAGATAGTAAATTAGTAGGTAAGGGTGAGGATTGCCATGTAATCACAAGAGGAGAGTATACTAGGTTTCAGTTGTCAGCCCCTGCTCTGGAGGTGCCAAGTCTTGCTGCATTACATCTGACCCAAGCAAGTGTTGCTAGGGACAGGGATACACTCATCCACGAGGATCCAAGACAGGAGGGGTAATGTATGGGTTTCTAGGATGGGTGCAAGATAGGTGTAGGGTAGGTGTATGCTTCAATTCTGCCATCTTCCTTAGTATATGTATATATAATACTGATGACCCACTTTCGGAGAAGAATAAGCGAAGATATTGAGATCTGTATATTTGGTGACCTGAGCCACCAAGATGCGAGCATGCGTGCCGGGCGTGTTGACCTGAGCTTTACTATAAATACACATTGTTCTGTACTTTGTAACTCATATCTGCCGAAGAGGATCACAGTAAGTGATCGAAATATACAGATCTCTATATCTTCGCTTATTCTTCTCCGAAAGTGGGTCATCAGTATTATTTTACATATGTGCTACGACATATCTTTGTTGTGATATGTATATATGCTATCTATCTTAACCCTAAGTTTTACCTGCATCACAGTTGCACCAGCGTGTTTCATCAACACAGGTTCCCATAAGGCCACATTCGCATTTCCTAGAGCCTGGGAGGGAACCTCCCCAGTAATCCATGGGTTGATTGTTCCTCGACACCCACCAGGTAAATGGCTGAAAAGTAATTTGACAAGGTTTAGAAAAAGTCCTTTTTCCACAAAGACATCCATACATACATATACACAGGGCTTTTCCCCCCTTACAAGGAAGGTAGCCAACGTCAAAGGCATAATGGCTGAAAAGTAATATGACAAGGTTTAGAAAAAGTCCTTTTTCCACAAAGACATCCATACATACATATACACAGGGCTTTTTCCCCCTTACAAGGAAGGTAGCCAACGTCAAAGGCATAACGGCTGAAAAGTAATATGACAAGGTTTAGAAAAAGTCCTTTTTCCACAAAGACATCCATACATACATATACACAGGGCTTTTTCCCCCCTTACAAGGAAGGTAGCCAACGTCAAAGGCATAATGGCTGAAAAGTAATATGACAAGGTTTAGAAAAAGTCCTTTTTCCACAAAGA
The DNA here is from genome assembly GCF_046742065.1 of Oratosquilla oratoria. Taxonomy (NCBI): domain Eukaryota; kingdom Metazoa; phylum Arthropoda; class Malacostraca; order Stomatopoda; family Squillidae; genus Oratosquilla; species Oratosquilla oratoria. Next base: position 54,466,510 of record NC_134797.1, read on the forward strand.
CATCCATACATACATATACACAGGGCTTTTTCCCCCTTACAAGGAAGGTAGCCAACGTCAAAGGCATAACGGCTGAAAAGTAATATGACAAGGTTTAGAAAAAGTCCTTTTTCCACAAAGACATCCATACATACATATACACAGGGCTTTTTCCCCCTTACAAGGAAGGTAGCCAACATCAAAGGCATAATGGCTGAAAAGTAATATGACAAGGTTTAGAAAAAGTCCTTTTTCCACAAAGACATCCATGCATACATATACACAGGGCTTTTTCCCCCTTACAAGGGAGGTAGCCAATGTCAAAGGCATAAATCCACTTTCACCCATTTCATCCCCACATACTCCCTCCCTCCCTCTTTTCTTGGCTCCTCCTGGATGACTGATCATCCCTGCATCTCACCCACTGCCCTAGGTCGGAAGTGAAAAAGCAAGACACAGCACATCCACAGTAAAGCCACTTTTTCAATCAGCGACCCCCCTCTCTGTCCCCTCAAGCAGAAAAAGAGAAGACAGGGCAAAATCCCTTCAGGCTGTATCAAAATATTATTTACACATATTCTCCCATCCCCCTATCCCCAACCCACTCCCTTTCATGCATCACAGCATCATCTATACACAACAATTCTCCATTCACCCTATCTTGTCTTCTCCCTTCCTTCCTCAACAGACATTCCCCTCTTTCCCAATGCCCCCTTTACCCCATCCATCCATTTCATCCCTTGGTCACCCCCTCGTGTTCACTCCTACCTCTGCCTTCCAAACCTTTTTTACTAATCTTTCTTCACTCATTCTTTCCATGTGTCCAAACTATTCCAATACCCTTTCACCAACCCTATCTCACAACTCCTTTTCCATCCCTGTTCTCCTCCTCACCTCCTCATTTCTCACTCTATCGAGCCTAGTAAGCCCTATCATACTTCTCAGGCATTTCATCTCAAACACATCTAAAACTCTTCCTCTCTTATATTCCATGTTTCTGCCCCATACAGTGCTGTTGGCACAATCACTCCTTCATGCACTCTCCTCTTAGCATCCATTCCCAGATGTCTATATTTCATTACATTTTTTAATCCCCCAAGGCATTTACTTGCTTCTCTCAATCTACAGTCTATTTCAGCCTCCACTCTTCCCTTTCCCGCCACATTCGCCCCCAAGTATCTAAAGCTATCCACGTCCTCCAGTTTCTCTCCCTTAATCACTTCCAATTTGCTGCCATCCTCTATCCTTGTACATCTCATCACCTTACTTATAGCCACATATATCTTCAACTTCCTTCTTTCACATACCTTCTCAAACTGTCACTAACTTACTTAACCCCCCTTCTGATCCACAAAGACAAAATCCATAACTACTATATCCTCAAAGAACTTATGAACTGGTAGTGTAAAAGTAGACTATGGGGTAGACCCACTGAAATGGTGGGGGATTTGAGTAAATGAAGTCAAACATGTTAAAATGTGTATGGATGAGGTTAAATTGCATAATGCATAGATTACAATAACAACCTATTTAAGGGGTGCAACAAGGATGAACTAACAGTAATAATGAGGAAGAAACAAGGTGCCATCTTTACATGACTGAAGTAGGAAGGAGTAAAAGTGATAAGAATGGTTGTGGTGGTGATAGTTTTGTTAGTAGTGTTGGTGGTGGTGTTGTTAATGGGGATAAATAATTACTCTTTCTTGATAGCTAACCTTGTTATGGAACACAACAGATACTCCAATTTTGTTTATTCACTGTAACCCATTATATAATATGTATGTACAGTATATATAGGAGGTGCTAAGATGGGAGGGAGGGTGGAGGGGTGTGGAGTGTCTTCGGGGATGAAATGGGTGGGAATGTTTTTGTGCCTTGTCCTTTTTGGCTACCCCCCTGGTAAGGGGGGAAAAAAGCCTTGGTATATGTATGTATGTATGTACAGTATATAATGGTAAAGACACTTACCAGAAAGTCCTGGTCTCCCATAGAAGGTGTATTGAAGAGTCGTGCTTTAAGACATTCGTACATTAAGCTCTGGCGGCAGTTGGTGGAGCGGTTGACAAGAATTTCAATCTGTTCCATATTCGCATCATATATAATGTCTTGTACATAAGACCCTGATTCAGCATAACCATTCACAGTGGTTGCCATTTTATGCTTGTGACCAAGTGATGTTTTGATAGTTCCATCATCTGTTGGAGGGTCAGAATATAAGTGGTGACCTGCTTCAACATTTGATTAATGATGATCATGATGATATGGTTTAACATCACAAACTTCCCCCCATCAGAAGGCTAGGATGGTGCCCCTCACTGAGGGCTTTGTAGCAGTTACCACTAAACTCCATCTCACCAGTGTACAATAAATAAAGTTTGTAATCTGCTTCCTTTCAACTTCCTCTCACATATTTGCAATCTTTATTGACTTTGTTTTTGCTAATGACTCAATTTTGTTCATTTTGGGAATAGGCCCAGCCAACAGATGGGTTTTCATATTGTAACACCTTTCAGGTGATGAAAACAAAATCTACAAATTATGCCACTGTACTTTAAAGGTTACTTTAACTATTCAAGATTTATAATATCACTTCTATCTATATACCAAGGGCTTTTCCTCCTAACAAGGGAGGTAGCCAATGTAACTTACTATTTATCTATCATCGTCACTTACTAATTCCATTTCCATCTACCTATATACCAAGAGCTTTTTCCCGCTTACAAGGGAAGTAGCCAATGTCACTTACTGTAGAATATACAAGTGACAGGGAAGGGTTCCAGTGGTCCTGAACCATCAACATCAATGTCAATCTCAGCTTGTTTTGTCCCAGGGTTTCGTCGAAGATAGGCCGCACATGATATAGGGTACAGAGCTGTATAGATAGAATACAAGTACAATGAGTAAGATTGATAGATAGGTAGACTGATAATTAAACAGACTTTTTCCAAATATGGCACATAGTAGTAGTTCCACCCTCCCCGCCACACACCCAAACTCAAAAAGATCCCAATACTAGGGTACTGACGGCATGGCAACATGTAGCCAGTGCTTTAGGGACTGTTTTAGGGTGCCCCTGTGGACCAGATCCACACATCATTCACCTATGTTAAGAGTAAAAATCTCTACTCATAGAGGAATGATGATACTTTTGTACTACAGCTGTCTCCCTCTTATGAAGCCCATTTGAACCCATCCTTTACCATTTCCTGCAGTGCGGGAAAAGAATTCTGCCACTATGTTCCTATATGTTCTAAAAGGTGACTATATGGGATGGAGTGATGGGACTAAGGACCTACTCTTGATATGTTCCTCCTATGAAAAGTCAAGGCAGACGAGGGTCTGGGATGAGTCCAAACAGTGACTTTCAGTTCATAACATCACTACAACTAATGAAAGAAACAGTTTAGCTACTTACGTGTGTGACAAACTGCTCCAGAGTATTTTGTGCCTCCACAATCACAGAAGAATTCGTCTGAGTTTTGTTTGCACTTGCCACCATGTTTACAAGGGTTTGGATTACAAAGATCCAAAAGCTGACAAGCCGCTTGCACCACCTCCTTGGGATTGTGGATTTGCTGCAAAGCAAGATAAAGCAGATGAGAGGGAGGGAGGAGGGTGGAGGGGAGTGGAATATGTAGGGGATGGAATGGTGGGAGTGGTTTCTATGCCTTTTTCTTTTTGGCTACCTCCCACATAAGGGGGAAAAGCCTTTGGTATGTATGTATGTAATACTAACATTCCAATTTGTGTTCCATGCAGGAATACCTTAGTTATATTTTTTCACTTACAGATAATGGAAGAGACAGCAATATGATGAAGATGGGCAGAGTATTTTAGGGAGTTGCTAAATATGAAGGAGGATAGAAAGGGAGAGGTAGTTGCAGTGGGTAGCACTAAGAAAATGACTTATGAGTGAGGAAAATGGAGGAGAAATAAGGAAAAATGAGGTGAAGGCAGTTGTTAAGATGATGAGAGCAGGTATGGCACCTGGGTTGGATGGGTGTCATGTAGAATGTCTATAAAAAAAAAAAAAAAAAAAAAAATGAATAAATATAATAAAAAAAAAAAAAAAAAAAAAATAATAATAATAATAAAAAAAAAAAAAAAAATAAATAAATAGGTACAGTGATGGTGGACTGGTTGGTGAGGTTATTTAATGTTGTTTAAGAGAAGTAGAGTGTCAGAGGACTGGAGGAGTGCCCATATAGTTCCACTTTACAAGGGAATAGGGGACAAGTGTGAATATAATAGTTTCAGAGGGATCAGTTTGTTAAGTGTAGTTGGGAAGGCTTATAGGAGGGTTTTGATTGAGAAGATTAGGAGAGGAACAGAGGGAGTAACTGATGAGGAACAGTGTGGGTTTAGGACAGGTAGGGGTTGTGTGGATCAGATTTTTGTGGTAAGATATGTGAGAAAGCTTTAGGAAAAGGTAAGGATGTTTTTTGGGCCTTTATGGATTTGGAAAAGACTTATGACAGGGTAGACAGGAAGGCACTGTGGGAGGTATTGTAGATATATAGGATAGGTGGAGACCAGTTAAGAGCAGTCAAGAGTTTATATATACAGACAAGTACCGAGCTGTGTTGAGCATAGCCTTGTAAACAAATACATGAATATCAAAGGCCCTTTCTCCCTTATAAATGGGGTGGCTGAGTCAAATCACACCCCCAATTAATATACTTTAAAATCAAATTAACATCTCAACCCTCTCAGTACTCCATGAATGAAGGATCTCTGTCCCCGCCATGGTGAAATTACAATTTGAACTCTGACCTTATGTAAGTAGTTTTTGTAACAGCTTTAGTTATATTCTTATTTCTCAATTAGTGTAAAATTCCATATAAAAATTACAAACATGCTTCAGACCCATCCAGTCAGTGGGCAGGAGCCAGAGATGACTTTTCATCCATGATGAGCTATGATAGGAGGGAAACAAGAGTGGTGAATGGGAGTGGAATGGCTGGGAGTATGTGTCTTGACTTGGCTACCTCCCTTATATGGGGAAAAAATCCCTTGGTACAGATTACAGTCCTGTATAGTTCCTCTTTACAAGGGAAAAGGGGACAAGTGTGAATGTAGTAGTTTCAGAGGGGCTTGTTAAGTGTAGTTGGGAAGGCTTATGGGAGGATCTTGATTGAGAGGATTAGGAGAGGAACAGAAGGAGTAATTGGTGAGGAACAGTGTGGATTTAGGACAGGTAGAGGTTGTGTAGATCAGATCTTTGTGGTAAGACAGATATGTGAGAAAGCTATAGGAAAGGGGAAGAATGTTTTTTGGGCTTTTATGGATCTGGAAAAGGCTTATGATAGGGTAGACAGAAAGGCACTGTGGGTGGTTATGCAGATATACGGGATAGGAGGAAAGCTTCTAGGAGTCAAGAGTTTTTATGAGAGTAGTAGAGCTTGTGTCAGGATTAGGAATGGAGAGAGTGAGTGGTTCGAGGTAAAGGTGGGACTTCATCAAGTATACGTTATGTCGCCCTGGCTGTTCAACTTATACATGGATGGGGTGGTGCGAGAGGTAAATGCAAGGGTAGTGGGTCAGGGATTGGAGATGGTTAAAGAAAATGGAGAAAAATGGGAGGTGAGCCAGCTGTTGTTTGCGGACGACACTGCGCTTGTGGCAGGATCGGAGGAGGGATTGAGGAAGTTGGTGACAGTTTGGGAGAGTATGTGATAGAAGAAAGCTAAAGATAAATGTGGGTAAAAGTAAGGTGATGAGATGTACAAGGGGTGAAAGTGGCAGTAGACTGGAAGTGAGCATTAAGGGAGAGCGACTGGAGGAAATGGATAGTTTTAGATACTTGGGTGCAAATGTGGCAGGAAAAGGTGGAGTGAAGGTGGAGGTAGAATGTAGATTGAGAGAAGCGAGTAAATGCCTTGGTGGATTAAAGAGTGTAATGAGGAATAGACATTTGGGAATGGATGCTAAGAGGAGACTGTATGAAGGAGTGATTGTGCCAACAGCACTGTATGGGGCAGAAACATGGAACATAAAAGAAGAAGAGAGAAGGAGTTTGAATGTGTTTGAGATGAGGTGTCTGAGAAGTATGATGGGGGTTACTAGGCTAGATAGAGTGAGAAATGAGGAGGTGAGGAGGAGAACAGGGGTGGAAGGGAGCTGGGAGATAGGGTTGATGAAAGAATATTAGGATGGTTTGGACACATGGAAAGAATGAGTGAAGAAAGACTAGTAAAAGAGGTATGGAAGGCAGATGTGGAGGGAGTGAACATGAGGGGACGTCCTAGGATGAGGTGGATGGATGGGGTTAAGGGGGCTTTGGGGAAGAGGGGAATGTCTGTTGAGGAAGGACGGGAGAGGACAGAAGACAGGGGTGAATGGAGAATGGTTGTATATGGATGATGTTGTGATTGCATGAGGTGGAATGGGCAGGGGGATGGGGGGTGAGGTAGTATGTGTGAGCAAAATTTGACGCAGCCCAAAGGGATTTCTCCCCATCTTCTCCTTTTATGCAATGGGGGGACGGAGAGGGGGGGTCGCCAATTTAATGAAGCGGCCTTGCTGTGGATGTGCTGTGTCTTGTGACACTGCTTCTGACCCAGGGCAGTGGACAAGGTGCAGGGATGACCTGTCATCCAGGAGGTGCTAAGATGAGAGGGAGGGTGGAGGGGTGTGGAGTGTATTCAGGGATGGAATGGGTGGAAATGATTTTATGCCTTTTCCTTTTTGGCTACCTCCCTTGTAAGGGGGAAAAAGCCTTGGTATATGTATGTACAGATTACAAAGGATTACAAAGGCGGAGCATGCTGACAGGAGACCTTTTGGTTCATAACTAGGTCGGATACGAAAAAAAAAATAATAATGATAAATAGATAAATAAAATTATAACTATAAATAATAATAAACAAAATAAATAAATGCATAGGTATAGTTAAACAATAAACAGACAGGTATATAGTAAATAATAATAAATTGACATATAACTAATAATAAATGAAAATCAAGTAAATAAACAAAAAGACAAATGACAACAAAACAAACAAATAATATAACATAAATGACAGTCATTAAAGACAGATATATGTCATGTAATACTTACGTCTGGTTCTGGAGCTTGCCTGTATCCACGCACAGAAATACTTCGCATGCAGCCTCGGAACCCAGGTTGCCCGTACTTTCCACCTGCAAAAAAAATACAGGATGAGTACAGCTGATTGACTTTAAATTTTCATTTTTTAGGTAAGTATTAGGAGTCAAAGGAAGCTTGCTGGCTGAGTGGGTTAGGGCGTCATTACTTGCAGCAAAGGTCAAGGGAATGGAGGTTTGAATCCTGCCAACGGCAAAGTTGAACCAAGGGCATGGTTCATTAAATTCCACACTACAAAGTCCTCTATGAGGGGCACCGTCCTAGTCTCGCGATAGCAGGGGAGTTTGTGACATTAAACCATATCATATCAAGTCTTAGGAGTGAGGTTAAAGTACAGACGCTCCTCAACTTACGTTTTAGTTACGTTCCGAATGGCCGAACGTAAGTTGAAAATTAACGTAAGTTGTTACTGTACTATACATCCGTAAATTCTATTACCGTATCTTATAAAACACCCCTAAATCATTAATTATACACATAACATTGTAAAATAATAACATTAATTTCAAATAAATTAAATTCAAGCAACATAAATTGAGATGGTGGATTTGTGCAATGTAAACAATGGACGCAGCGTCATGCGCAAGTATCGTTTGAACTACGGAGAGCGCGCTAAACTAAAAAATTCACTCCAATTTTTTTTTTTTTTTTTTTTTTACAATTTTTTTTTACAGTCAGTTCAAACGTAAAATCGAAAAAACGTAAAACGAATGAACATAAGTAGAGGAGCGTCTGTAGTTAGTTTTAAGCATTTGGGGCCAGATGTAACAGGGAATGGCAGAGTCGGGATAGAGGTAATCTGTAGAGCAAGGGAAGCAAGTAAATGTCTTGGGGTATTGAACAGTGTCACAAGAAATAGGCACCTGGGAATGGATACAAAGAGAAGATTACGTGAAGGGGTGGTTGTGCCTTCAACTCTGTAAAAGATGGAGACTTGGAATTTAAGAGAGGCAGAAAGGAGACTATTAAATGTGTTTGACATGAAGTGTATGAGAAGTATATTGGGGGTTACATGACTGGATAGAGTGAGAAATGAGGAAAATAGGGGTAAAAGGGAATTGGCAGATAAGAATGATGAAAGATTATTAGGTTAGCAAATAGAATGTGGAAAGCAAAGTGGATGAGGTGAACTTGAGAAAATGGAGCAATGAAAGTAACAATATGATGCACTAAAACCACTCCTCCTGGACAGCTACATATAGAAAACAAAATCTTCCCAATCTCCACATGAAAATAACATTAATAGAAGTCTACAACAGAACCCTAAGCACCACACACCGAGCAGTCCTGTCTCCCTTGTGGTATAGTGCAATTGGCATAGAGGCCTAACACAGCATGCAAGAATGTGCAACAACCTGCTCTGACCAACAGCAACGTCCCCAGACAAAAGCCCTTTTTTACATCCAACAAAGACTCCCTTCTCTTCTGTGTGCTTACAGCATCTAGCACCTTCGCCCATGGGCAGTTACTCTGTAGACTCCTTAGATACATATCATGCTTTCTCTGTATGCATAATCTACCGATTAATAAACCCAAGATTCATACAACCTGTTTCACTGCTGCCCCAGCAACAATGCCATGGCTGGAATGTGGTTTTCCCACAATCCTTTAAAGAGTGTATATTGTGTTGTTGGCATGTGTGATTGTGTACAATGCAGTCTTCCATAATGTGTTGTATAGTACAGTGTAAAGTGTTGCATCATGGACAGTTATCTGCGTTGCGGTCATCCAGCCTCTTCTGGTAACTTAGAAGGGCTGAATGGCCAGACAGTCTAAGAAACAAGAACACACCCTACACACTACATTTCACAAGCCCCAACAATATAAAATAAATAAATATATGAATAAATAAATATAATAAAATAAAATACCAGCAGCATACTACTCAATCAGCTATAATATCCTACTACCTATACCACACAAAACATCCACGCAAAAACACACACTCGGAATACTAAATGTGCCCTTCAAGATAGACCACCAAACTCAATACTCTAACAATAATGACCACACATACATACATCAAAGGCTTTTTTCCCCCTTACAAGGGTGGTAACCAAAAGAAAAAGGCATAGAAACCACTCCCACCCATTCCATCCCCTACATACTCCATTCCCCTCCACCTTCTTCCCTCCCTCTTATCTTGGCACTTCCTGGATGACGGGTCATCCCTGCATCTTGTCCACTGCCCTGGGTCAGAAGCATTCTCACAAGACAGCACATCCACAGACATAAGTTCCACAAAAGAACCCTCATACTTGACAAGAACCACACTGGCATACCTGTGCTGAGGACACCATCCAGCATTAAAACAGTAACAACACAGAATAGGCCTGGCAACAAGTACAAATTGCCCACATAAGACAAAGAACACTTCATACTACAATGCCCTACAATTACAATCTCTAAACAACAACACAGTATTTCTTCCCTGAATGCCTTACAAGCCCACCTGGATACCGTTGCCAGTTACCTGGGGGTAGTGGGTCTTCTGTGAGAGAGACCAGGGGCAAAGGACCTTCTAACTGACAACATAATATCTCTTCTACGAATGACCTGTGCCAGCAACCTAGGAACCATAGATCTCCTGCTGGAGACACCTGGGGCAACTGAATGATGGACCCTTCTGATATTGAGATTTGGACAACAAAAGTATTCAATACCAGTTCAATGAATGAAAAGAGAATCTCATAAATTATATAAAAAGTTTGTGAAGCTATCCTTACCTGCAATAAGGAAGAATTTCCCTGACGTGATGGATAGCACTCGAGTGGTCTTCATTGGTACCCCATCCACAATGAGCTCCATTCCATTTTCAACTACTGCAAAGGACACAAGGTGCCAGCGACCATCACTGAAGCCAGAGTCAAAATTGTCGAGGAGAACACGTCCTGGAGTCTGTTCAGCCTTCACTTCCACTTTTATACGTCCTTCTTCCAGGAAAATCTGAAAGTGAGATAAATATTACACATCTAATCAGATCAAAACCCTACCTCCCTGTTGGTGAAAAAATAAATAAATATATACATAGATATACCAATGGCTTTTTCCCCCTTACAAGGGAGATAGCCAAAGTCAAAGGCATAAATCCACTCCCATCCATTTCATCCCCACATACTCCACTCCCATTCACCACCCCCTCCCTCCTTTTCTTGGCTCTTACTGGATGATGGGTCATCCCTGCATCTCACCCACTGCCCTGGGTCTGAAGCAATGCAGCAAGACACAGCACATCCACAGCAAGGCCACTTCATTTAATCAGTGACCCCCTTCTCCATCCCCTCATGCAGAAAAAGAGAAGACTGGGAGAAATCCCTTTGGGCTGCATCAAAATATCATTCACACATACTCCCCCCATCTCCCACCCACTCCCTTCCATGCATCATAGCATCATCCATACACAACCACTCCCCACTCACCACCATCTTCGGTCCTCTCCCCCACTCCCCAACAGACATCCCCCTCCTTCCCAATGCCCCCTTCACCCCATCCATCCACCTCACAACCAGTCGCCCCCTCATGTTCAATCCCCCCATCTCTGCCCTCCACACCTCTTCCACCAATCTTTCCCACTCATTCCCTCCATGTGCCCAAACAATCCCAACATTCCCTCATCAATCCCATCCACTCTCCACCTCTCACTCTATCCTGCCCAGCATCCCCCACCACCCCTCTCTTACATTCCATGCTTCTACCCAATAGTGCTGTCAGCACAATCACCCCTTCCTACAATCTCCTCTTAGCATCCATTCCCAATTGTCTATTTCTCATTACACTTTTCAATACTCCAAGACATTTACTTGCTTCTCCCAATCTACATTTTACCCCCATCTCCACTCATCACTTTCCCGCCATACTCACACTCAAGTATCCAAAGCTATCCACTTCCTCCAGTCTCTCTCCCACCTATTCAATACAAGTCAAATTCTCACACACAACATGCCTGAGGTATGATGATTGATGCATCACAATACTCACATTATAAAATATAAAGTCACTGTTGTGTTAGTCATTCCCTTTCACCGAGTAAATAAACACAAAAATTATGATCAAGCCAGTTCACAGAATTTGGGGGTCACTCAGCTACAACTACAAAATAAATATAATCAAGACGCCAACACCAGATCCTTGTATACCCACTCGCGATGCCTACGTAGGCATCATCAAATAGAAGTGGTTACTCACTTCCAATTCACTCCCATCCTCTCCCCTTATACATCTAATCACTTTGCTTTTACCCACAGTTATCTTCAAATTCCTTCTTTCATGCACCCTCCCGCACTCCGTCACCAACTTCCTCAATCCCTCCTCTGATCCTGCCACAAGTGCAGTGTTGTCAGCAAACAACAATTGGCCCATCTCCCACCCACCTCCACTTTCTTCGATCCTCGGCCCACCACCTCCATGTCTACCTCTCGCACTGCCCCATCCTTGTATAAATTGAACAGCCAAGTCAACATAACACATCCCTGACAAAGTCCCACCTTTACCTCAAACCATTCACTCTCTCCACATTCAATTCCAACAAAGGCTCCACCACTTTCACAAAAACTCCTGACCGCTCTCAACAGCCCCACTCCCATCCCACACATCTGCAACACCTCCCACAGCGACCTCCTCCCTGTCTACCCTGTCACAAGCACTTTTCAAATCCACAAAGGCCTAAAAAACATCCTTACCTTTTCCTAAAGCTTTCTCACATATCTCACTTACCACAAAAATCTGATCCATGCAACCCCTACCTGTGCTAAACCCACACTGTTCTTCACCAATTACTTCCTCTGTTCCTCTCCTAATCCTCTCAATCAAGACCCTCCCATAACCACCCCCAAACCACTCAACAAATTGATCCTCTGAAACTACTACACACACACTTGTCCCTTTTCCCTTGTAATGTGGAACTATACAGGCACTCCTCCAGCACTCTTCCCTCTCTTAGACAAATATTAAACAACTTCACCAGCCAGTCCACCATCATTGTACCTCCCTTTTTTAGATACTTCACATGACACCCAACCAACCCAGGTGCCTTATCTGCTCTCATCACTTTAATAACTGTTTTCACCTCTTTCCTTATTTCTTCTCCATTTTCCTCATTCAACACTGCTTGAGAAGGTGTGTGAAAGAAGGAAGCTAAAGATAAATGTGGGTAAAAGTAAGGTGATGAGATGTACAAGGGGAGAGAGTGACAGTAGGCTGGAAGTGAGCATTAAGGGTGAGAAACTGGAGGAAGTGGATAGTTTCAGATACTTGGGTGCGAATGTGACAGGAAAGGGAGGAGTGGGGGTGGAGGTAGAATGTAGATTGAGAGGAGCGAGTAAATGCCTTGGTGGATCAAAAAGGATAATGAGAAATCGACATCTGGGAATGAATGCTAAGAGGAGGTTATATGAAGGAGTGATTGTGCCAATAGCAATATACGGGGCAGAAACATGGAACATGAGAGAGGAAGAGAGAAGGAGTTTGAATGTGTTTGAGATGAGGTGTCTGAGAAGTATGATAGGGGTTACTAGGCTAGATAGAGTGAGAAATGAGGAGGTGAGGAGGAGAACAGGGGTGGAAAGGGAGCTGGGAGATAGGGTTGATGAAAGAGTATTAGGATGGTTTGGACACATGGAAAGAATGAGTGAAGAAAGATTAGTAAAAGAAGTGTGGAAGACGGAGGTGGAAGGAGTGAATATGAGGGGGCGTCCTAGGATGAGATGGATGGATGGGGTGAAAGGGGCTTTACAAAAGAGAGGAATATCTGTAGAGGAAGGACGGGAGAGGACAGAAGATAGGGGTGAATGGAGAAGGGTTGTGTATAGATGAGGCTGTGATGCATGAAGGGAGTGGGTGGGGGATTGGGGGGTGAGGAAGTATGTATGAGAAAAAATTTGACACAGCCCGAAGGGATTTCTCCCTGTCTTCTCCTTTTCTGCATGAGGGGACGGAGAAGGGGGTCTCCGAATTTATGAAGCGGCCTTGCTGTGGATGTGCTGTGTCTTGCGCCACTGCTTCTGACCCAGGGCAGTGGACAGGATGCAGGGATGACCCGTCATCCAGGAGGTGCCAAGATAGGAGGGAGGGAGGAGGATGGAGGGGAGTGGAATATATGGGAAATGAAATGGGTGAGAGTGATTTCTATGCCTTTTTGGCTACCCCCCATATAAGGGGGAAAAAGCCTTTGGTATATGTATGTAACACTGTTACCTTCTTGGCACTTCCCGCTGCAACTATCTTTCCCTCCCTATCCTCCTTCACATCTAGCAACTCCCTAGAAGAAGAAGAAGAAGAAATAATATTAATACATACATATACCAAAGGCTTTTTCCCCCTTACAATGGCGGTAGCCAAAAAACAAAGGCACAAAAATCATTCCCACCCATTCCAACCCCAATACACTCCACTCCACCCTCTACCCTCCTTCTTATCTTGGCACCTCCTGGATGACGGGTCATCTCTATATCTTGTCCACTGCCCTGAGTCAGAAGCAGTGTCGCAAGACACAGCACATCCACAGCAAGGCCACTTCATTAAATTGGCGACCCCCCTCTCTCCGTTTCCTCATGCAGAAAAGGAGATGGGGAGAAATCCCGTCGGGCTGCATCAAGTTTTTCTTACACATACTATTTCACCCCCCATCCCCCAACCCATTCCACATAATGCATCACAACATCACCCATATACAACCATTTTCCATTCACCCGTCTTCTGTCCTCTCCCGTCCTTCCTCAACAGACATTCCCTTCTTCCCTAAAGCCCCTTTAACTCCCATCCATCCATCTCATCCTAGGTCGTCCCCTCATGTTCACTCCCTCCACTTCTGCCTTCCATACCTTTTTTTACTAGTCTTTCTTCACTCATTCTTTCAATGTGTCCCAACCATCTCAATACTCTTTCATCCACCCTATCTCCCAACTCCCTAACCACCCCTGTTCTCCTCCTCATTTCTCACTCTATCTAGCCTAGTAACCCCCGTCATACTTCAGGCACCTCATCTCAAACACATTCAAACTCCTTCTCTCTTCCTCTCTCATGTTCCATGTTTCTGCCCCATACAGTGCTCTCGGCACAATCACTGCTTCATACAATCTCATCTTAGCATCCATTCACAAATGTCTATTTCTCATTACACTTTTTAATCTACCAAGACATTTACTCGCTTCTCTCAACCTACATTCTACCTCCACCTCCACTCCTCCCTTTCCTACCACATTCGCACCCAAGCATCTAAAACTATCCATTTCCTCCAGTCGCTCTCCCTTAATAATAATATCAATAATAATAATAATGGATAGGAGGTAAGGGAACACGGGCTGAGGGAAAGTATTTCCCTCAGCCCGTCATCCCTTACCTCCTATCCACATTCGTCACAATGTATACACAATAATAATAATGTGAACATTACTTGGTAGGATCACAAACATGATGGAAGGGATTAAGAACTACACACAAAACAAGTCTAATTACCGTGAAGTACCCAGCACTAGCAAAGTCGTGATATATTAGAAGTCCATCTTCTTCATATGTTCTAAATTCCAAGGAAACATTGATAATACGTTGAGACTCATAAGATGGGTAGCGGAGATATGCTGACTCCGACAGGAATGTCAGAGTTGTCTCAGATGAAGCACCCCACTGTAATAAAACATGAAAATAACAAAGGGAGGAACATACAATAGTACCATAGATGACTTTAGATGATTATAAATATAATGTAATGGGAGATAGGAAAAAAAATAAATAAATAAACATAATTACCTGTAACAACAACCCCACTGGTCAACATCTCTAACACAACAACCAACATCCTCTAACACCATGTTCCACCCTCCTTACACAAATAAGATGGGAAACCATATAAAATTTTCTATCTGATAACTTCACCAAAGGGCACCCATCCACAGAGGAGGGTGTTGATCAGATGTAAAAAAATGGTAGGGGGATGATTCACATTCAAATCATGCAGGACCACCACAAGCTGGTACTTGTTTCTGATCCTGCTCAATTACCTTATCATTTTTAGTAACTACAGCAGAAACTTTAAAACTATGCCTACACTAGACAGAATTATAAGCCACAAACTCACCGGACAACTGTATTCAACATTGACTAAGGAGTATTTTGGGCGTCCATAATAGTAGTTATGGTAATCCTTCTGTTTCATTTCCTCTGTAATGTCTGTACCATTGATGAAGAGATTCTCAAGACATCCTGTGTAGTTCACTCGCGTCCCCAGTCCTGGTCCAAGATTAGGAATACCACCTATATATACCTGAAAATTATATTCAATTGTTATGGGAAACTGTAATGTTATAACATTTGTAAATATACACTTAAAACCCACTACCGGAGAAATATCAGAAATACAGGAGATCTGTATATTTCGAGGATTACATATAGTAGTTGAAATATACGGATCTTCTGTACTTCTGATATTATTTCTCCGATAGTGGGTTTTAAGTGTCAGATTGTTATATATACCCAATAAAGGTCTTCCCCATTACAACAGGGAGGCCCCTCCTATCTCAGTACCTGGATGAAAAACTATCTGCCTCCCATCATCACACTGCTCAGGTCATAGGCAGTGCTACAAGGCCCACTGCTTTTTCAGTAGGGCCTGATGACAGCTAGAGATTGTTACCCCCTTTTGCTTCATTATATGATGATATATGGTTTAACGTCACAAACTCCCCCCTATCGAAAGGCTAGGATGGTGCCCCTCACAGAGGGTTTTGTAGCGTGGAATTTAATGAACCATGCCCTTGGTTCAACTTCACCGGTGGCAGGGTTCAAACTACCATCCCCTCGACCTTCGCCACAAGTAACAACGCCCTAACTCGCTCAGCCAGCGACCTACCTTCATTATATGTTGACGCTTATTATTTACAGAAAAAATTTACAGAACAAGTAAGAACATCCCTTAGGGTTATATCATTCCCGGTGTCATTCACAATCTTCCTCCATTAATTCTTATCTTTTGCATTTCTTCTACCTTGCTCCAAAGACATTCACACTTCCAAGGCCCCCTTTATAAACCCAATCCATCAACCTCATACTTGGTCTTCCTCTCATTCCATCCATCCACATCTTTCCACATGCTTTCTGTTCGTCTCTCCTCATTCCCACTTTCCTTATACACCAGCACTTTGAACTGCCTTCCTACAGCTTTCTTCCCACACTCATTCTCTACCTCACCTCTGCATTACTAACTCGATAACACATTCACTCTTTCTACCTCCCTTAAAGTTCAACTCTGCCCCATATAAAGCCATGAGTACACTCACTAATTCGTATAAATGCAGGGATGACCCATCATCCAGGAGGTGCTAAGATAAGAGGGAGGGTGGAGGGGAGTGGAGTGTATTTAGGGATGGAATGGGTGGCTACCTCCCTTGTAAGGGGGAAAAAGCCTTGGTATATGTATAAAAGTTTTTGTTCTATTCAAATATTTACTTGCCTCCTTTATTCTGAAACTCACCTTTACATCCACTCATTAGATTACTTTTATCCACATTAACTTTCAGCTTTCTCTTCACCACCAACTGTTTCAGTCTATCTTCTATTTCAGCCACATGATCAGTGTCATCCACAAACAACAACTGGCTCATTTCCCCTCAACTCTCATCATGTCTAACCACTGCCTATAACCCTTGCAGTTACCTCTTTCATCATGCAATCCAAACATACGTTAAACACCCACGGTGATATGATATGATGATTATATGGTTTAACGTCACAAACTCCCCCTACCAGAAGGCTAGGACGGTGCCCCTCACAGAGGGCTCCATGATGACGTTACATAATACTGACACAACACCACATTCCCTTTAAACCAGACACCCTCACTGTCATCACAGGAAATTATTTTCCTTCAGAAGTAATCACACATTTCTCTGATCTGAGAAATAGAAATACTAAAGAACCCAACCTTTTTGTTGAGGTCCAAACGTCCAAAGTCTCCCTTGACAATGTCATCCACTCGAACACGGTCGACAAGGAAGGTCACGTTACGTTCCTCTCGACGAATTTCCACATCATGCCACGAGTTGTCATCAAGCAGTGACCCCACTGACATTGATGTTCTCAGCTGTGAACCTGTTAAAATTAACACAATATATATTTTGTAAGATATCAAAAAATACAAATGACACTTTCCTTACAGCCTACTCTTTCTCTTATAAAACATACAGAACATATATATATATATAATATATATATATATATATATATATATATATATATATATATATATAATATATATATATATATATATATATATATATATATATATATGAAGCAGCCTCGCTGTGGATGTGCTGTGTCTTGCGACATTGCTTCTGACCCAAGGCAGTGGACAGAATGCAGGGATGACCCGTCATCCAGGAGGTGCCAAAATGGGAGGGAGGGAGGAAGGTGGAGGGGAGTGGAATATATAGGAAATGAAATGGATAGGAGTGGTTTCTATGCCTTTTTCTTTTTGGCTACCCCCGTGTAGAGGGAAAAGCCTTCGGTATATGTATGTGTATGTGTGTGTGTATATATATATATATATATATATATATATATATATATATATATATGTATATGTATGTATATATATGTAGATCTACATATATGCATATATATATATACATTTGGATGATGGAGAACATAAACACAGGGGAAGGCCCGGAACCCTAAACACTCTAACGTTTCGTTTCGCGTAGAACTTCTTCAGAAGAAGTTCTATGCGAACGAAACGTTAAAGTGTTTAGGGTTCCGAGCCTTCCCCTGTGTTTATGTTCTCCATCATCCAAATAATTTGTCTAAAATACTTATCCATATATATTTATATATATATATATTTATATATATATATATTTATATATATACACTATATATATTATATATATATATATAATATATATATATATATATATATATATATATATATACATACATACATACATACATATACCAAGGCTTTTCCCCCCTTACAAGGGAGGTAGCCAAAAAAGGAAAGGCATAAAATCATTCCCACCCATTCCATCCCTGAATACACTCCACACCCATCCACCCTCCCTCTTATCTTAGCACCTCCTGGATGACGGGTCATCCCTGCACCTTGTCCACTGCCCTGGGTCAGAAGCAGTGTCGCAAGACACAGCACATCCACAGCAAGGTCGCTTCATTAAATCGCCCAAACCCCTTCTCCGTTCCCTCATGCATAAAAGGAGAAGACAGGGAGAAATCCCTTCGGGCTGCATCAAATTTTGCTCACACATACTACCTCACCCCCCCCATCCCCCCCACCCATTCCATCTCATGCATCACAACATCATCCATATACAACCATTCTCCATTCACCCGTCTTCTGTCCTCTACCGTCCTTCCTCAACAGACATTCCCCTCTTCCCCAAAGCCCCCTTCACCCCATCCATCCACCTCATCCTAGGACGTCTTCTCATGTTCCCTCCCTCCTTATCTGCCTTCCATACCTCTTTTACAAGTCTGTCTTCACTCATTCTTTCCATGTGTCCAAACCATCCCAATAATCTTTCATCAACCCTATCTCCCAACTCCCTTTCCACCCCTGTTCTCCTCCTCACCTCCTCATTTCTCACTCTATCTAGCCTAGTAACCCCTATCATACTTCTCAGACACCTCATCTCAAACATATTCAAACTCCTTCTCTCTTCCTCTCTTATGCTCCATGTTTCTGCTCCATACAGTGCTGTTGGCACAATCACTCCTTCATACAGTCTCCTCTTAGCATCCATTCCCAAATGTCTATTCCTCATTACACTTTTTAATCCACCAAGGCATTTACTCACTTCTCTCAATCTACATTCTACTTCCACCTTCACTCCACCTTTTCCTGTCACATTTGCACCCAAGTATCTAAAACTATCCACTTCCTCCAGTCGCTCTCCCTTAATGCTCACTTCCAGTCTACTGCCACTTTCACCCCTTGTGCATCTCATCACCTTACTTTTACCCACATTTATCTTCAGCTTTCTTCTATCACACACTCTCCCAAACTCTGTCACCAACTTCCTCAATCCCTCCTCCGATCCTGTCACAAGCGCAGTGTCGTCCGCAAACAACAGCTGGCTCACCTCCCACTTTTCTCTATTTTCTTTAACCATCTCCAATCCCTGACCCACTACCCTTGCGTTTACCTCTCGCACAACCCCATCCATGCACAAGTTGAACAGCCAGGGCGACATAACACATCCTTGACAAAGTCCCACCTTTACCTCAAACCACTCACTCTCTCCATTTCTAATCCTGACACAAGCTCTACTACCCTCATAAAAACTCTTGACAGCTCCTAGAAGCTTTCCTCCTATCCTGTATATCCGCAAAACCTCCCACAGTGCCTTTCTGTCTACCTTGTCATAAGCCTTTTCCAGATCTATAAAAACCCAAAAAACATTCTTCCCCTTTCCTACAGCTTTGTCACATATCTGTCTCACCACAAAAATCTGATCAACACAACCTCTACCCGTCCTAAATCCACACTGTTCCTCACCAATTACTCCCTCTGTTCCTCTCCAAATCCTCTCAATCAAGATCCTCCCATAAGCCTTCCCAACTACACTTAACAAGCTAATCCCTCTGAAACTACTACATTCACACTTGTCCCCTTTTCCCTTGTAAAGTGGTACTATACAGGCACTCCTCCAGTCCTCCGGCACTCTACCCTCTCTCCAGCAAACATTAAATAACCTCACCAGCCAGTCCACCATCACTGTACCTCCCTTTTTCAAACATTCTGCATATATATATATATATATATATATATATACATATATATATATATACATACACATATATACATATATATACATATACAGTAGCCGCTAAAAGTTTGGGCGCAAAATTATAGGCGCCCCAACTTTCCCCTAAACTCAAAACATGCGAAAAATACAACTTTCCACCCAAACTTTTCGCTTTTTTTCAATGCTAGCGTTTGTACCCGTATTTAGCCGAGACAATACACACTATTTGGCAACTCTGTTTAGGCGCACTCGATGTCACATGGAGTCAGTTTCTAAACATCTCTCACGGAGAGTAGTCTTTTTTTTGCGGTGGTCTCTGTTTTTGTGCCTTGATATCTCCATAATGGGAAGTGGTAAAGAGCTGGAAAGAGACACAGTTGTTACAATCATAACCCTCTATAAGGAGGGTTATAAGTGTAAAGATATTGCTACTCGTGTGGGAATTGGAGTGCGTCAAGTGCAAAAGTGGACCAAGAAATTTCGAGACGAAGGAAGTGACATCATTTGTACTCCAAAGCATCGCTCTGGTCGGCCAAGGAAGATATCAAATCGTACTTCTACGGTTCTAACTGCCTCCTACGGTTATTAGGAGGCAGTTAGAACCGTAGAAGTACGATTTGATATCTTCCTTGGCCGACCAGAGCGATGCTTTGAAGTACGAATGATGTCACTTCCTTCGTCTCGAAATTTCTTGGTCCACTTTTGCACTTGACGCACTCCAATTCCCACACGAGTAGCAATATCTTTACACTTATAACCCTCCTTATAGAGGGTTATGATTGTAACAACTGTGTCTCTTTCCAGCTCTTTACCACTTCCCATTACGGAGATATCAAGGCACAAAAACAGAGACCACTGCAAAAAAAAGACTACTCTCCGTGAGAGATGTTTAGAAACTGACTCCATGTGACATCGAGTGCGCCTAAACAGAGTTGCCAAATAGTGTGTATTGCCTCGGCTAAATACGGGTACAAACGCTAGCATTGAAAAATAGCGAAAAGTTTGGGTGGAAAGTTGTATTTTTCGCATGTTTTGAGTTTAGGGGAAAGTTGGGGCGCCTATAATTTTGCGCCCAAACTTTTCGCGGCCACTGTATATATATATATATATATATATATATATATATGTATACATGTATACATATATATATATGTTGATGTGTATGTATATATATATATGTATTTTTATATATATATATTCATTACTTTTTTCACAAACATCAGGACATTCTAATGTCAAAAGAGCCTCTCCATCTAAACATAACCTGAGTGATTTCCTATGTATATCCTGATGCAAGCATCAAAGGGTTGAATGCTAATGTCTTTACAAGGTCACCCATGAAACCTTTCAGTGGGACTCAGGTGTATCTGCCCTGCCAAGACTACAGTCCTTGTACAAATGTATATTAACAAGTTTTGTATACAAGATTCTGATTAGCCCCATTAACCCTCTTAACATGTATTCCAACACAGATATGGGGACTGAACTTATCAAAACTTACCTAAGTTGAGATTCAGCACCATTCGATTTTTCACCAGTTGCAGTGCCACGTAATCCCCTTGTGATCCGCGCCCGTACAAGAGAACGCCATCTGGGTGAGCTGTCCTGAACCGAAACCTTATATTGTCTTTCCTCGAGATGATAGGAACCCTCTCATGGTCAATGACCACCATAGAGTTGCCTAGGAAGCTGATCGTTTCCCGTACTGAAACAAAATTCAAACAGATTGTACCATAAGAATTAATGGCTTCTAGGAACCAATGATACATATTATTATTATTTATATTATAATTTTTATTTTATTTTATTTATCTATAATTATTATATAATTTTTTTCCACATCCGACCTAGTTATGGACCAAAAGGTCCCCTGTCGGCATGCTCCTCCTTTGTAATCCTTTGTAATCTGCATGTGGTGGTCCTGTAAGTTGGGCAGCAGAGCTGTTCATTTTCAAGGCTCATCAATCCCCTCATTTCCATTGGAGAGTGAAGTCCTGAGGGGCTGACATCTCCAAACTGGACTTAAGATCTCTTTCTATCAACTTCAACAGTATTTCTCTCACCTTTCACACATGGTAGCCAAAGTCAAAGGCATAAATCCACTCCAACCCATTTCATCCCTATATACTCCACTCCCAGTCACCATCTCTCCCTTCCTCCCTCCCTCCCTCTCTTCTTCACTCAGTCTGGAGACAGTGTGTCAGCCCCTCAGGGCTGCACCTTCTGATGACGGTGAGGGGGTTGATGGGTTTTGAAAATGGGCAGTTTTACTTTCCATATTGTAGGACAACCACACTGTTCCCACATCAACAGCACATCAATGTACATAAAATCGAACAGCATAACAAAGGATGACAATAGAACACC
Organism: Oratosquilla oratoria; assembly: GCF_046742065.1. Lineage (NCBI taxonomy): Eukaryota > Metazoa > Arthropoda > Malacostraca > Stomatopoda > Squillidae > Oratosquilla > Oratosquilla oratoria. Next base: position 54,488,713 of record NC_134797.1, read on the forward strand.
TGTTTCAATTAAAATAATATACATCATCATATAAGCAAATTCCTAACTGTATGCAAAACTACAAGAGATGGCCTTTGAAACATTTAAGACCTATTTACTGAAACAATATAATTCAGTATACATACCATAGGTACAACCATAAAGCTCCAATCTCAGCGATATACGATCTCTCCATCTAGTTGGATTGATGCGAACATATCTTGCAATGATCGGAGTTTCAAACTTGTTAATTGCTACGCTGTTGCCATCTTTATTTCCAGGGAAGGCCTATGATAAATATAAAACATTATACACTAAACAATTGAGAAACTATACATACTTGTCAATACTAATCATGATGAAGTATGATGCAAATTTCAATATATACAAGATGTACATGGCAACTACTTTCATACACCAATACTACAACACTTCAAAGCAGCAGATTCAAAAGAATAACAAATGTAGATATTAAAACCATCTTGTGACAGAAAAAAGTGGGAAAAGAAAAGAGTAAATAAAACAGAAAAAAAGAGATGGATAGAAAAAGAAGAGGAACACAAATATACACACATGAAAAGCAGAAAGTTTGCAATGATTTATGTGCTCCCAAAAATGAGTCTTGGAGAGATTATTCTAAAATGTTAAATAATACAAGATCTTCATTAACCCCTTGAGTACTGGATGTGTGTTTTGTGACACTTGCGTGTCACGGCTGAGTGCACCCGCCAGGAACCAAGCGTGCTCCCCGTGACACGCACGTGTCACAGTTATAAGCTGTGTGTATTAAGGGCTCTCAAGGCCTCGGTTTCTGGGTTATTTCTACCCACGTGGTGGCAAGTGTCTGTGTTTACAAACATAAGGCTCCAGCCATTTGTGGGACGGTTTGAAACGTTTGTTTACATAAGGTTGACGGGTCAGTAACGAAGAGGTTAAACGAGATGCTAAAGGATGGAAATACTGCAGTACTCATGGGAGATTTTTATTGCAAAGAAATATGTTGGGAAGGGATGACAGACAAAGGTGGAGAGGATCAATGGGGAAATGTATTATTCAACATGCATATAGAACATACAATGACACAATGGGTAAAAGAAAAGAGACAAAATATATAACATAACAAGTTGCTTGCTCAAAAAAGGAAAAATACCAGAAGACTGGTATACCAATTTATAAAGGAGGAAATAAGGAAGATCCAACAAATTACAGATTGGTGGTACAGGAGGTACACACAGGGGTGATGGGCAGAGGCCTGGAGTTGATTTGAGAGTGGAGGGAAGTGGAAGGCGAGTCAGTTGTTAGCTGATGACACTTCACTTGTGGCAGGGTCAGAGGAGGGTCTACAGCAGTTAGTGATGGAATTTGGAAAGATACATAACAAGAGGAGGTTGAAGTAAAACTGAGTAATAGTAAGATGGTGTACAAAGGATGAGGGTGGCAGTACGCTGAAGGCAAATTTTAATGGAGAGAAAATAAGGACTTAAGAATAGGGGATACTGTACCAGACCATAAGGCCTACACTAGGCAGAGGTTAAAGGAGGTGAATTGTTTTCAGTATTTAGGGTCACATGTAGCAGGAAATTGAGAAGTGGGGTGGAGGTAAATTATTAAGTGAGAGAAGCAAGTAAATGTCTTGAGGGAACAAAAAGTGTCATGAGAAATAGGTATCTGGAGGCAGATGCATAGGGAAGATTATATGAAGGGGTGATGATTGTGCCTACAACACTGCATGGGGCAGAGGCTTGGAATTTAAAAGGCAGAAGAGAGATATTTAAATGTTTTTACGATAAGGGGTTTGAGAAGTATGGTGTGGGGGGGAGGGGGGTATGAGGATGGATGGTGAGAAATGTGGTGATGAGAACTAGGGTGGAAAGGAAGCTAGCAGATAGGGCTGATAAAAGAATACTTGGATAAGTTGGGCATATGGAAATAATGAGTGAGGAAAGACTAGCAAAAGAGTGTGGATGGTAAAGGTAGATGGAATGAACTTGGGGGAAGATAAAATATGAGATGGATGGATGGGGTGAAGGGAGTCTTGAGCAAAATGAGAATATCTGTTGAGTAGGGGAGGGAGAGGGCAAGAGATGGGTGTGCGGAGAATGGCTGTAAGTGGACTATAAATTGACGCAGCTCAAAGGGATTCCTCCTCATCATTTCTCTATGGGGCAAAGAGGAAGAGTTTAAATGTGTTTGAGATAAAATACCTTAGAAGTATGATAGGGGTTACTATGCTGGATAGTATGGGAAACGGAGGTGAGGAGGAGAATGAGGGCAGAAAGAGAGTTGGGAGATAGGGTTGATGAAAGAGTATTGGATGGTTTGGACACATGGAAACAATGAGAGAAGAAAGATTAGTAAAAGAGGTGTGGAAGGCAGAGGTGGAGGGAGTGTACATGATGGGGCAACCAAAGATGAAATGGATGGATGGGGTTAAAGGGGCATTGGGAAAGAGGGGATTGTCTGTTGAGGAAGGAAGAAAACAGAATATAGGGGTGAGTGGAGAATGGTTGTGTATGGATGATACTGTGTATGGAAGGGAGCGGATGGGGGGATGTATGTGTGAATGATATTTTGATGCAGCCCAAAGGGATTTCTCCCTGTCTTCTCTTTTTCTGCAAGAGGGGAAGGATGGGGGTGGTCGCCAATTAAATGAAGTTGCCTTGCTGTGGCTGTGCCGTGTCTTGCTACATTGCTTCTGACCCATGTCAGTGGGCAAGATGACACCATCATCCAGGAGGAGCCAAGAAAAGAGGAAGGGAGGGGTGGTGAATGGGAGTGGAGTATGTGGGGATGAAATGGGTGGGAGTGTATTTTATGCCTTTGTTTTTTGGCTACCTCCCTTGTATGCATGTATTTCTCTATTTTCACACAATGCAATGAGGAGGGAGGGTCACCATGTAAATGAAGCTGTGGATGTGCTGTGTCTTGCTGTATTGCTTCTGACCTGGGCAGTGAGTAGAAGAGCCGAGGAGACTCTTTATCCACAAGGAGCTAAGATAGAAAGGAAACAATTGGGGGGATGAATGGGAGTGGAGTGGGTCAGGGTAGGTGCATGCCTTGACTTGCCTTTTGAAATATAGATAGGTCTTGGTACAGCGAGGAAAAATCCAGGTAATAAAGTAAAGACTGAATTAAGAATATATACTCTCACACATGCACATACAATTAAATCACTATGTGCACACATTGCTAATAAACAGTAAAATCATATACAAGACAAATATATAATGAATATTTTAGCTCACATGCTTATATTTTATAATACACATGCATAAACACCACAAAATACATGCTGGAAAAATAAAGGATTAAAACATCTTCCTCTGTAGTCCCTCTAGAGGTTACATTACCCATGTTACAGTTTGATTCAATGAATTCTGGCTAACGCCTTTATACTAGTGCAAAAAACAAAGTCCCACTCAGCAACATACCATCTTCCATTTTTTTTTCTCAATAAAATCTCTAACCTTATTACCTCAATTTGTATTCATTCCCATGCCTTATTTTTTATGCTGCACAATACTGACAGCTTATGCTAATACATACACATATGCCAAAGTCAAAGGCATAAATCCACTCCCATCCATTTCATCCCCACATACTCCACTCCCATTCACCACAACTTCCTCCCTCTTTTCTTGGTTCCTCCTGGATGATGGGTCCAGGAACTCTACCAACTGTACCACAAGTGTGTGTGTTTTTACCTAATTGTAGTATACAGGTAGCAATGTTTATTGGGTCCTGTCTCTTATTTTCTAATTTTTCTAACTCTTATATTATTTGAGCTTGAGCTATATTACCTTCTAACCTATTCCACATATTTATGCACCTATGTGGAAAACTGTATTTCTTCCCATCATTAAAGCAAGGTTTACACGCTACAATAAATTGTAGCGATTTATTGTAATGAAAAGGTTGTTACAATTTGTCATTACGTGTAAACAGGAGATCGTAGCGATAAATTGCTACGATCTCCTGTTTACACGTAATGACAAATTGTAACAACCTTTTCATTACAATAAATCGCTACAATTTATCGTAGCGTGTAAACCTTGCTTTAGACACGTGGTCTTTCTTAATTTACCCCCATGACCTCTCCCCCCCCTTTCTTCCTTCCTCCCTCCCTCTCTCTGACTGTGTAATTAATCTACTCTAGTTGAGGAGCAAAATTCGTTGACTAGCAAACATAAATCCCAACAACATTCACTCCCCCAAAGAACATCTAGCATCCTTCCCACTCAAGCAAATATAAGCTATTATTTTAAACAGCCCCACCATATTAACAACCACAAACTGACAAACACTGGTATCAGAAAACAAGAAGCAATTGAAGTTACAGTTTTTAGAAAACATCTCTGTTTAACATCCACAGTAATGCTTAGGGTCTTTTTACACTTCTCTGGGTTCCCTGTAACTGAGATTTCATATCAAAATAATATATCTAATCTAACACAAATGATTAGTCCAAGAACTATCACTAATAACAGTGACATTGTTACAAGGGACACAGGGAAAATAAACTGAAACAGTTGAAAGAAGTTCAAGCATTCCATATACCTGCAAAATCAGAAATTATATAAATCAAAATCAAAGCCAAAATAATGATGCACAAGGGACTGCACCTGCTACTACATGAACTGCAAGCAACATGTAATCAAAACAAAAGAAAAAAGGATTACTTTCTCAACAAAACAATAATGGGATAACTCTCAATGTACTACAATAAGCATTCTGGTACACTGCCACATAAAAAAGGCAACTATATGAAATTTATCATCAGAAGCACCAATCAAACAGGCATCATAATCAGTGTGCTGTGTCAAGAAGTCAAATGTCATGTGTATAAAAAAATATTGTGGACAGTGAACTACAAACACATTTCCAATAATGCCTGTGATCATGATGCACACTAATGTTTGGTGGAAAAACATGTTGGGTAACCCCCTCTTTGTCTTTATGTGATATTTGTGAGCAGTGTGCCAGTGAAGTGGACTTCCCTGAATCCATGTTGATTGGGGGAGGTAGGTATTTCAGATTCGATTTTGCTGCTATCAGCCTTTTCAATTTTGATACTGGATAGTAGTGAGATTGGATGGTATGTTACAGAGTTTTCTGGGCGTTTCTTTGATTTCAAAATAGTTATATGAGCCCTTTTCAGATATTTGGGATTTTGCTGTGTAACCACATGTAGTTTCAAATGCCAGTTAAGGCTCTTTGGGTTGTGTTTAGTAAATATGTTTGAGGTGGATGTTTTCCTATTTCTTTATGGCCCCTTCTATCCCTTCACCTTCATTACTCCTTGCTTTCTCACCTCCTCCTCTCCCTCCCCCACTAACAGACCAAGTTGGGACACAACCTGAAACTCACAGTCGCCCCCTCTCTCACCATCTTATCCCCTCGCCCTTTTCTTGCCCTTAGAGAGAGTCCTATCACAACACTGGTGCCCAAATTAATTGCTAAATAAAACCAACTCTCTCTCCATCAGTTTACTTCAACCAGCCTAATATTGGCAGCCCACCATTTGGGGACCCCAATCCCCAGCTCTGCCACTCGACTACCATCAGATCAACAGCCACCACTCAACTGTTGCCAGCCGCCACTTGATCTGTCAGATTATCTGCCACCATCTGCTACTTGATCTGCCAGATCATCTGCCACTACTGTCTACCACTCGACTGCCACTACTTGATCTGCCAGATCATCTGCCACCACTCAATTGCCAGATCGCCTGCTGCCATGTGTCTGCCAGATCAACTGCCACCATGTCTGCCAGATTGCCTGCCAGCATGACTGCCAGTCCACCTACCAGGTCTGCCATCTGCTAGCTTGTCTGCCCATCAGTTCAACTGCCTACACTCTTGCCTACCACAGGTATCTCCTGCCGCTCAACTGTCAGATTGGCTGTCATCATCTGGCTGCCAGATCACCTGTTGCTGCTGCCTTCCAGCAACACTACTAGTTAGCCTACCAGGTCTGCCAACTGCCAGTTCAACTGCCTACACTCTCGCCTACCACAGGTACCTGCCATCACTTCTCTGCCAAATCAACTGCTGCCACTGCTGCCCACTAACTCAATTGCCATTGCTGCCTGCCAACTGCCAGTTTGACTGCCTACAGTATCACCCACTAACCACAACCATTTTCAAGTGTCAAACTTTTCAGGGATATTTTGCAACCACACTTCAATGCCACCATACAATGTGATCCCAGGATGCACTTCAGGTATGAGGTCCCTTGAGCAGCCTCCTGCAATGTACCAGCCTCTTCGACCTCATCCACAACGTACAGGACAACTCCAGTACCACAGAAGTAGCCAAGTGCCCCGAGGCTTGCTACCCTGTGGCAAATGGACCACCACCTGCTGATACCCCTGCAGTCTGATGGCCAGCTCTACCCCCACCTTCAAGTTCCGGCCCCATCGTGAGGACAACTTTGACGATTTTTGTCGAGGCTCCATGCATCTTCACTTCCAACCACGACTTTTGTGGGGGTGCATTAAGAAGTAGTCCTCACTGCTCCCATCCTCACCTCTTCTCTGACCATCACACAACCTTACTGACCCGCAAGTGGTCCCATGGGACATGCTCATGCCACCCAGCCATGTGAGTTGTCTTCTGTATGGTAGTTCCATCTGGGGCAGTTTGAATCTGTGCCCAAGCCTATTGTGCTGGTACTGTCTCAATGACAGATGGTGACCTGAATGCAGGTGTGCTAGTATGGTTTTCTCTGTGGGTTGTTGTTGAAGTATTGAATTAGGTGGGCTTTCTTGAAGAAATTTCGTTATCTGGGCATGTGTTAAACACGGATGTTTTGTGTAGTTTGGGTAGTATTTTGTGTTAATGTTTGAGTAGCATGCTATTGGTGTAGTTTTTTGTTGCATTCTATTGGTGGTGCTTATGAGCTGCAATGTGATGGGTGTGTGGTAAATGTTCTGTCATAGAACTGTGCTCCCATCACCCCCCTAGTGATGGTTCATTGGGAGGATTTTGGCCTATGCACTTAGGCATTCCATGGAGGTGCCCTCGGTACATCCTGTAATCACTGCCAGTGTTCCACTCTGCAGTGTTTGCAAGTTGTCTGTGCCTGATCTGCTAACTGCTAGGAACATGGTGTGCCGGCACTGTGTCCAGCCTGTAAGAGACTTCACAGCTGGAATACTTGGACAGCAAGAAGAAAAAGATATCCACCCACCAAGATGTGATATCAATCACACAAGCTGTCCAAGAATGTCCACACAAGCAAACACATCTTACCCCCCACCTCTCCTGGGAGGTGCAGCCCTGAGGAGCCAGCACCTGGTCTCTAGGCCTGGAGAGAGATTTATGTGGGAGAGAGAAATGAGTGACTGGCCTGGTCCTGAGACCAGGTGCCTACCCCTTGGGGCTGCACCTCCTTGAGGAGGTGGGATATGTTGTGTCCGTTTGATATTGCTGATGGAGCTTGGACAAACGCCTTTTGTCTTCTTGGGGTGCCATCCTCTCTTCAAAGTCTTGACATATGTAGCTGCTTATAAGCTGGCCACTGCATCACTTGCATTAATGGAAAATACATGGGACATATAAGGGATACAAGACTTTGTACAAATGTCCCATACAACTGTTGGTATTATTTTTTCCACAGGAACACTGCAATATGGGAGTCCATTAAAATAATAGCAAAACTGCCTCTTGACAGTGATGGCTGTGTTTGAAAAAAATAAATAAATAAATAAATAATAGAAAAATAACATAAAAAATAGAAAATAAAATGAAATAAAAGTATAAAGCAATGATGCAAACAAACACTTCTAAAAGCAAACAAGACCAATGATGCCAAGCAATTAATTAGACATGTATTAGAATTTGTGCACTTAAACAGGTACACTAGGGAAATACAGAGGAACTACGACACTGAACGTAGACTTGAATTATTTCAATAAGACCATAGTAATTTTGGGTACATAGGGTGTTTGTAACATTCCCAAGGGTGTGGTAAAACAAACAAAAAATAATAATGATCAAGACAACAATCTTTTTTTGCCTGCAGGTGGCTTGACTACCTTTTCACCACCATCAGCATTACGATAATCTTTCCAAATATCGCCATCATCTGAGAACTGGACCAGGTACTCGGTGACATACTCTCTGGTGAACTGCTTGCCCTGTGTTGCAATCATGGTTATGTTCTGGCGTTCAGGCAATTCTATGGTCAGGTACTGATAGTAATTGTTTTGCGATGCCGACCAGGCATAGTCACCTGCAAGCAAGGCATAAAGAGGCTCGGTTGGTGAACATAATGGTGTATAGCACTACAAGTGTACTGAGTGGTTTGTGACCAGAAGAATCAAAATACTTTGGTTTTGTGTAGGTCTTAAAATACATGACATCAAAGTTGGCAAATCTGTGCTAGTGAGAAGAAATATCAACTACTTGCAATAACAAATTATATATCTTGCCCTGAATATATCTTGAAATCACGAAGTCCTTGCTCCAAAGAGAGATCAAATATACCTGTAAGAAATCATTATCAACTTGATCCAAAGTCAATCTTTAAACACGAGGTAATGACTAATGGGAATGATATGAAGATAAAAAAAAAAAAAAAAAAAAAGGAAAGCCACATGTTACATTAAAAATATGTAATGTAAAACCTTCACAGAAGAGACGACCAAACTCTACAAGAAACTTTATAACCTATGCAAGACGATTCCAAATCATAAAAGCACTCCAGTGGTAAAAATCAACTTTTAATCATTAGACAAACACATCCAGCCTGTCTCCTTCCCATAACCAGGCAACTGACCTTTTTAAAAATGACACTTACCCATACACTGCCATCATACCCCTTGACCTGCGAGAAGAGGTAGCCATCTTGCCCAATGCTGATGCTAAAAGCGGATACATACTCATGGGAGTCGTCACGCCCCTGGGTAGCAATGGAGGTGATATTCATAGTGTCACCCAGGTCGATTTCCAAGAATTGGGAGTTGTCCGCTACCTTGGCAGTCCATGCTCCAGGTTCTGACATGATTATATAAACCTTTGGCATACAGTTGGTCTACAAATAACACTACTGGGTAAACTTACAAACATGCTCTGTAGTATTAATATTAAATATTCTACAGTACTGTATAATTTAATAGTAAAACCTTCAATATTTCAACCTTCATCTACATCATCATATACTGGATTTTAGTAATACAAATTAGACTGCTTCATGGATCTGCTTACAGACATTTGGTAATGAACTTCTGCATGATATTTCTGGCACAGATGCTACAAGAGTACAAACAAAAATGCTACCAGGTAACGTAAAACTAAATTTGCAAATAGTGAAGTGATGGACATCATCACAGACTTCTTGGGGGTCAACCAAATTGATGAAAATAATCTTCAGCAGAGGAATGAATATGACAGAATTTATTCTGATGTGCTAATTCTACCCGAGATGGCAGATACAAGATAAAATAGGGCTTCAACAAGTTGTGACCAAATTTTGTCCCCAGCAACCCCATTTAATGAAGTGCAAGATGTTTATGAGTCCATTTGGTTGTTAATTCAAACCAAAATTTGTAGACGTATTGTGCACATATACAATGTGTAAGTCCATCAACAATGTCATAATCTGAGGATACTGTTCCAGCTAATGCTAGGCAACTTTAGGCTGGAAGGCACGCTCCATGCTAAACACCGACATAATGAGACATCCCCACCCCTTCATTTTTGGGTCCAACTCATTCTAAGTAATATCTGTAAAGCAGTCATGAAGGTGTTAAATGACTAGTGTAGAATTTTTACTAATAACTACAGTGATTTAGTTACTATCTACGCTAAATACATTTTGTCAGTGATTGATACAATTACGGTAATTTACGGTTTAGTGAGACTAGTTTCTGAATTTCTCTTTACTGCTGAACACCTGGTGTACTTCCATATTAATGATCAAGCCATCAACTATAATTTTTCAAATACAAATGCAAAAATCTAAAACATCGAAGGTTTTACAGTAATCTTAAAAAGTACAAACAAATATCTTGCTATGCAAAAATTAAAATAATTCATTTAACATGCAAATGAAAAGAATTTGTATTCTCAATACATTTCTGCTGTTTATTTCCTACAAAACATTTCCTTCAAAATTTACATAGAAATCCTAATTACTTATCTACATAAATAACATGACCACGTATACAAAAAAAAACCACTATGAATACCAATTACATTACATTATACAAGTTTCAATATTAGTTTTTATAATGTAATGTGAATACAAGAGGAAAAACCATACTAAGCATTAAATTGAATTTCATGCATTTTATATTTATCTACGTGCACTATCTGTAAATAGACACCCAAGGAATTATTCAAACTACAGAAACAGAACACAATTCATGCAAAGTGAAGCCTTGCATAATGCAGCACTTGGCCCTTACATGTCATGCCATTCCATCAGAAGATATGCCTCTCACACCAAGTCCCACTAACACAGAAACACAGGTACGTGTATCTGACACAAGCACAACACACAAGTTCTTGATCACCTGTCACATATAATCAACTGGGTCTCTGTAGATGCCAAGAGAAATTTAAAAGGCTAACATGCAACCTGAAAAATTATACATCCAATTGTTATCAGTATGTCCCCATTTCTACTCGTTTTGTCATAAAAAGGAAAAGCGGTGAAGAAAAATTTGTATGCTACCAACAAAATTTATGTACAGTATTAGCTCAACATAATGATCTCCCAACTGCAGAAAGCTCTAGACAGCAAACTCCAAACTCAAGAGTTCCATTATAACTCCATTACAAACAAAATTCACTAGTGTGGGCTCCGTTAGATGGTAGTAAGTGTTCTTGTCCAATAAGAAAAAGAATCAGAAAAAAAGTTTTCTTTTGTTAGATAGTTACAGAGGCCATATAGATCTCTATGTAATTAGCTGATACTGACTAATCTATCAAAAGTAATACCATGAGGGGACAGAGCCTTTATTAACATATTTCACTTGTTACAGCTTGATAAAGCTGTAACAGTTGATACATTGTACCAATAAAGGCATGGTATTTCTTTTAATATACTGGTCTCCCATGCTATACAATGTATTGATAAATGATATTTCATGTACAATTGTTCTATACTAATACATTCATAATGCTACACATTCGGCCAGTTTCACTTTCAAGCTCAGGCAGACAAATCATTTTCAGCTTTTTTAAGGTGATCACTTTCCCCATCAATCTCCGCTGACCTTGCTCCCTCAACTTCAGCTGATTCTGCCTTATCAATCTCTGTTGACCTTTCAGCCGAGTCTCCATCAACCTTTCCTAACCCCTTTTTACCAAGTTTTAGAAGATGTAAAAGTGGTTTAGAAATGCCTGATTTCCCATAAGTTTGTGAGTTTGATATACAATTGATTGCTATAAAATTGGGTTTTCAGAAACATAACCCAAATGTATCATATTGTCAAGGAGACCTGTACTAGCAACCCACTTCATCTGACAGTAATCTTTACATGCTAGACCAGCGTTTCTCTACCAGGATTCCCCGGAACCCTAAGGTTCCACAAAAGGTCCCTAAGTGTTCCACGAGAACAAGTGAGATAAGCTAATGCGCTTTTGATTTTTTATTTAATTTCATATACGTAATATAATTAAACACACAACATATTTTTGGTTATTGCAATATATACATCATCCTATCTAACCTATTATTACAATGAAAATAAAATGAGAAAGATATGGTCTAAGTGTTGTTGTTGTATTTGTGCAGGGGTTCCTTGAGACATGCAATTTATTTCAAACATTCCGCAAGGGTAAAAAGGTTGAGAAACGCTGTGCTAGACCATAATGAACTACAGAGCAGATATGTGTGTGTGTGTGTGGGGGGCGGGGGGGTTGTACTGACCTATTCCATAAGATGATGCCTACATAGATGTAATGAGGACCAAGTGGGTATACAAGGATTCCAACATTGGCATCCAGATTATATTTATTTTGTATCTGAGTGACCCCCCGAATTCTGTGAACTGATTTGATTGCATTTTGTGTGTTTATTATTACTCAGAGTGAAAGAAAACAAGTAAATCAGCAATGACGTTATATTCTGTAACATGAGTATTGTGATGCATCATCAAATCATCGTACATCAGGCATCCAATGCTACGCATGAGAATTTAACTCGTATTGAAAAGGTTAACAACATCTCTCAATAACTAAATTTTCTTTACACTAAATATGGCCTTGGCTGAATTAGTTCATTACACTGAACTTGCACAGTACCATGTACAGCATTAAAGAACCCATTCTGCTTTCCCCATCTCATTATAAATTCTATGGCTTCTGGTTATGAACAACTTCCAGATTTCCCCTTGACAAAAACAAGTATTCTAAACAGAGCACCAAACCCACTACTCTATCAAACCCCTCCAGACATAAGCCTCACAGAAAATACTTACCAAGAGAAGTTTGAACTACACAAGCACGACTATGTTTTGATCATCATCCAGAACTAAAATCATACCCAACAATACCAATAAAGAATAGACCTAGCCACAGAAATAAACTGCCCCAGATGTAACCATCACAAAAAAGACGTCAAACAATCTTACACTGCCCTACCCAAGCCATACCCCTACAAGCCAATCCAGTGGCTGCTGTCAATTACTTAGGACCCATGAGTCTCCTACAATCAATGGATTGATTGGTTGACTGAAGACTTTTAACCTAAACAAATTACTCCATATTTGTTAGGAATTTTTCACAGTGATACTAGGGTGGTGGGTGGACATCAAAGAGCAAGTAACATGCTCTACTGCTTTACATTCTGCCAAAGCCCTAAATGCTAAAGCAGCAACTAGAAATGCATATTGATACTTCCCACCTCCAAGATTAGCAACCTAATAAGAAAGAACTACACTGGCATGATTTAATTCAGGCCACCGTCCAGCTTTAAGAAAATACCAAAACAGAACAGGCTTGGCCACAGAAGCAAAGTGCCCTAAAATGAAATAACCACACAGAATACACGATATACCTCATGGTACACCGTCTACTCTAGCCCTACTTAGACAACAACAATTTATCTTTCCCTTGGGTGATTTCTGGGCCAACACTATGGCAATTGCTGGCTATCTGCAAGCTGTGGGACTCCTAAAAGAGAGACCCGGGGAAATATACTGACTGACCAATCACAAGATAGCACAAGTCATTTGTTACGTACAAAACCGTATACATTTACCAAAAGCCCATTTCTCCTTGACAAAGAGAGTGGCCATATCAAAGCATAACTCTACCCTTCGTTCATCCATAACCTATTTGTTGCCCCCACTCATCCACAAGAAACACTATTAGAAAACCTGCTCCACACATTTACCTATATGAATAAAAGAAAAATTAAACATTCTATGCAATTCTAAAATTCATACACAAGCTTTTAATTTCAATAAAACCATGCAGAGAAATTACAAAAATTAAAGGTTAAACTGCAAAGTCACAAGACACTTTGCTCACCTTTGCCATACCATCCAGTATGCAGTCACTCATTTCTAATTCCATCAGCTAAGAAATACAGATTATGAGCACTTCCTCTCTATAAACACCAACTATTTCCTCTACTAGCAATTTCCACTATCCACATTCTCTTCCATAACTAGTTCAAATCAACAAAGGCTAAAATCAAACGGGATGCATTTTCATCAAAAGGTTAAGATAGAAATAATATATATAAAAAATAAATAAAAAATCAACAACCCAGTTCTTAAGTCTTTATACTTGGACTTCTAGACAGGACTACAGGAAAATTAGTATACATATCATGGATGGAAGTGTGGATCATGTAGTAAGGCAGGGGACATACAACTGTACATACATCCATATACCAATGGCTTTTTTCCCCTTACAAGGGAGGTAGCAAAAAACAAAGGCATAAAATCCACTCTCACCTATTTCATCCCCACATACTCCACTCCCATTCACCCCTTTCCCTCCCTCTTATCTTGGCTCCACCTGGAAGACGGATCACCCCTGCATCTCACCCACTGCCCAGGGTCAGAAGCAATGTAGCAAGACACAGCATATCCACAGCAAGGCTGCTTCATTTAATCGGCAACATCCCCCCCCTCCCCTTGTACAGAAAAAGATAAGACTGGGAGAAACCCTTTCAGGCTGCATCAAAATATCATTCCCATATATTCCCTCAGCCCCCATCCCTCACCCATTCTCTTCCATGCATCACGACATCATCCATACACAAACATTCTCCAATCACCCCTATCTTGTCTTCTCTTTTCCTTCCTCAACATTCTCCTCTTTTCCAATGCCCCTTTTACCCCCATCTATCCATATCATCCTAGGTCGCTCCCTCATATTCACTCCACCTCTGCCTTCCATACCTCTTTTACTAATCTTTTTTCACTCATTCTTTCATTTTGTTCAAACCATCCCAATACTCTTTCATCAACCCAATCTCACAACTCCTTTTCCATCCCCGTTCTCCTCATTTCTCACTCTATCAAGCCTATAACACCCTTCCATACTTCTCAGGCATTTCATCTCAAACACATTTAAACTCTTCCTCTCTTATGTTCCATGTTTCTGCCCCATACAGTACTGTCAGCACAATCACTCCTTCATACAATCTCTTCTTTGCAACCATTCCCAAATGTCTATTTCTCATTACATTTTTTGATCCACCAAGGCATTTACTTGTTTCTCTCAATCTACATTCTACCTCCCCTCCTCCCTTTCCTGCCACATTCGCACCAATGTATCTAAAGCTATCCTCTTCCTCCAGTCTATCTCCCTTAATACTCACCTCCAATTTGCTGCCATATTCTCCCCTTGTACATCTCATCACCTTACTTTTACCCACATTTATCTTCAACTTCCATCTTTCACACACCTTCCCAAATGCCACCACTAACTTCCTTAATCCCTCCTCTGATCCTGCTACAAGTGCAGTGTCGTGGGCTGAAGGTCATGCAAGTGGAGAAGAAAAGAAAAAAAGAAAAAAAAAAAAAAAGAGGGCAGGGATTTTTGAGTTCTTTTCCAAATTAAATGCATGACTGTTCAATTCTACCAGTGGACATTCCTTTGATTCATGGATGCCTGGAGTGAGCAATGTTACTGTTGATTTCTAAGAATAGGTTTCCATTTTATTCCTTTTTAATATTATTGTTCTTGTTTGCCTATGTAAGTCTCAGCAGTTTTAGCAGTTATTTTGTATTTGCTATGCTGAGTTATTATTGTTAGATCATCAGCATTGGTGGCCACTTTGGTGTTATATCCTAGATTGGTGTGAGGAGCTTGAATAATGTAAAAGGTAACAGTACTGCTCTTTGAAGTACTCCATTAATCATTCTTTCAGTCTCGGAAATCTGGTTGTTTTCGGTTACTCTGCACTGTCTGCCAGCTTGAAAGTCTGTTAGCCATTTCTTCATTGTTGTGGGTGTCTGTTTCTATCATATTTTTGAAGAATGTGTCTGGGAACTTTATCAATGGCCTTGTTTATGTTTACTTTCACCATAACAGTTGTTTCTGGTGGCACTTTCTTGTTAAATCCTTCCAGCATTCAGTGATATTTGTGAAGAGGGCACCAGTGGAGGAGTCCTCCTTTAAATCATTATCAATGCAATTTCGCAGGATATCTAGTTCCAGCAACAAATACTTTATCTTGTAAAATGGAAATTATATATAAAATATATACATATTCAGTGCCATCATATCATACATTACTATGTTCTTAATTTCATTTAAACATATCCATACATTTCACTAGAGAATAGCAATTATTTCGTCATTTGGATTTCAAATTCAAAGATGTCATGGTATACCAAATTTAATTCAGAATACAAGAAAAATACAATAACTTTAAACTATTTCTAAAACCTCTTAACTTCCCAAACACCTCAACAAAAACAAAACGATACTGAAAGTTAGTTAAACTACCCCTATCTGCAGAACATTATGGGGCTCTCTTTATCCCACAATAATTTAGTATTTTGTCGGCAATAACCAGCACCTCTATCACTGGGAACAATATCATGCCAGTGAAGCAGAGTTATACTGGTGGTACATGAGAAACCTCAGCAAAGTTGTAGAAATAAGGGATAATAATAACTAAGTGATCAGCATTCTTTTTTTTGAGCGGTGGCTACTCTTTGATGGAGTCCCTAAAATAATGACTGCACAAAAATCAAATAAAGTCAAAGAATGACAATCACTTTTAACGTCAACTATCCCTCCTTTTTTGCTACTTTCTTTAATAAATTCCATCTGTAGCACCTCTATGACTTATCTCTTAAGTACATGGTTATCAATGACAAAATACAATTACACAATGCTTTCTGTGCCTGCCAGTAAAGTGGCCAACCATTCACAATAACATCATTCTCATTCCAAATGAATATTGTGTATAACATAATATACACACTTCTTCCCACCAGGATGATAGTCAAACAAGTACAGTGCTAGTGATCCTTAGTTGTTGGACAACTAGGTATTCAGGAAATAATGCCTAATCCATAATTCAGAAACATTTGTTGGGTTTCTCCACAAATTCCATTCTAAATACAAGAGAATGATTCAGTTATGACTATCAATTGGTGTGATTGTTTCTGAGAAGTCCTGGTTGGTCCATTTAGCTCCACGGGCTTTCCTCTTTACGTATGAATTCTAGGGCAGTTTGTTTGTCAGGTGGGGTGAGCTGCACCCCACTTTTGACGAGTTCATTAAAACTATGAACCTGAAAGGAGCAACCAATGGCCACTTTCTGAGCAGTATCCCTGAGCTCTTTCAAACCTTCTGGATCCTGATGCTTAATAGCCACAGCTACCACATGATCTACATCCATCATCACTTCCTCAAAATACCAATCTGGATCTAGGTGTCCATCAATGTAAACCTGAGTATCACACACAACTTGATCTGTCCCAATGACCCTAGTGTTGGGCTGGAATGAAACACGCTGTAGTTCAAACCCTATGCCAACACCTAGGGCTTTGACCACACCTTCCTTTAGACACCAGTGGCGGTAGAATGCTTTTAACTGCTCTACTTCTGTTGGAAAGCTCTTGATAAATTCCCATTCACTGACAGTAAACTGCCGCCTCATTGTGCAGAAAAACTCAGGGATAGATTTCCCACCAATATATTCCACTTTCATGACATCCACACCTATCTGGCCCCTATCTGTGGATGCAAACACAACCCAATCCCCCTGGTGGGACACATTTAAGTCAACATGTTGTGGCAAAGTATTGCTCAGAAATGGGCGTCCCTTTTCAGTTCTTTCAAAGAGAACTTTCTTCCAATCCAAAAGCAGCTCTTCACAAGCAAATTTCCTCAACAGAAGGCGGCCAGCCAAAGAAGCTTTAGCATCCTTCTTGAAAACAAATTTACCAATGCGTTCCTTCTCCTCTTGCTGAATGAAAGATAAGGCCCTCATCCATTCTTGCCATGATGGATACCACTGGCGTGAGTTAAAGGCCCAGCGCACAGACGAACCCATTTTCATTTCTGCTAATACCAGTGTCTGCATGTACCAATACAATATTCACCAATCACCTGGGTTAATCCACAAAAATGTGCTAATTTCACGTAATGTGGGAGCCGATTCAACAAAGCAAATGTTTTCGGTTAAAATAGTGCTCACTCTCGCACTATCCATGGGAGTCATCACTTCACGGTAACACTTGCATTTACACCGATTGTCTTGACAGTCCAATGAACAATCTTCTTCCTCTCAAGGCTTCACCAAGATCCTACAGATGCAGAGGAAAAAGCCAGTCAGCTTTCCTTGTATTACACTTGACTTACAATATTAACAGTTTGAACAAAACAAAAAAAATTACCCTACTTCTCTGCAGTACAGACGCTCCTCTACTTACGTTCATTCGTTTTACGTTTTTTCGATTTTACGTTTGAAGTGACTGTAAAAAAAATGTAAAAAAAATTTATTGAGTGAATTTTTTAGTTTAGCGCGCTCTCCGTAGTTCAAACGATACTTACGCATGACGCTGCATCCATTGTTTACATGGCACAAACGACAGACTGAACGTGCCTTGCCTCATCCTCCTCCTCCTCCTCCACCATCTCAATTTATGTTGCTTGAATTTAATTTATTTGAAATTAATGTTATTATTTTACAATGTTATGTGTATAATTAATGATTTAGGGGTGTTTTATAAGATACGGTAATAGAATTTACGGATGTATAGTACAGTAACAACTTACGTTCATTTTCAACTTACGTTCGGCTGTTCGGAACGTAACTAAAACGTAAGTTGAGGAGCGTCTGTATATAAAATCATAATTTTCTACTTAAACATGGATCAACTGTTCAATCTGCTGTCCTGGTTCCCTCTTTCAGAAGACCAACAGGCCCTAGGAAAGCAGTCACAGCATCTAGTTCAGCCCATAATTCAGTAAAGAGATTTTGTATTGCTGTCTGGAAATCAATAATCTATTGCCTTAGATCCCTCCTGCAGGCCCATTCCACGTCCTTTCCCGTGGTTCCTGCATTGACGTGTTCTCCCTCCTGCTTCCAACTATGCTCTCTCTCTCTTTCAAAATTAATTCAGCCATGGAACTCAGTAAAGGACATGGAATGTCCAAACGGACATAGCCACAACGGTGGAACACAGAGATCCTACCACACCCTGCCAAGTTCCCTTCCCTAATTCCTGACTATAATCTTATGTTACAATCTGTAAGATAAAATATTCTAGCTTTCTCATTCATCCCTTTCCATCATAATCCATTCATTTGTCATGAATCTAGTATGTGTAAATTTAAATTTGCAACTTCTGGGTTGGATTATTTGAAAGACTTCACTGCAACTTGCGATTTGTTCCTCGCAGCAATGCCTCTAACCTGAGCAGTAGGGACAAGAATGATCTTCCATCCACAAGGAGCTAAGATGGAAGGGATAGCAAATGGGTTGTGAACGAGTGTGGGAGATGTGAAGGATAGATATAACCTTTGACTCAGCCATCTGCATTAAAATGGGAAAAGAGCCATTTGGTGTGTGTGTGTGTGTATTTACCTTGTTGTACCTTACAGGAAGGGGAGCTACACTCATGGTGTCTCATCTTTGTATCTTGCAGTGTCTAGTTTGCTCTTAAATTCGTGTGTGTGTGTGTGTGTTTGTATTTACCTAGTTGTATTATACAGGAAGGGGAGCTATGCTCGTGGTGACCAATCTTTGTATCTCACAATATCTAGTTTGTTCTTGTAGTGTTTGCACACACTATTGTTTCATCAAATTTGTTCCAGACATCCACCACTCTATGTGGAATTTTTTTTTTTCAGATCTCTTCCATAACTATCCTTTTTGAGTTTCTTTTCATGTCTTCTTGTTTTTCTTCTATCCCACTTTAATAAGTCTTCTCTGTCAAGGACTTTCATGCCTTTCATGATTCTGTAAATGGCCAATAGATAGTCTCTTTCTCTTCTTTGTTTCAGGGTTGGTAATTCCTGTTTAGACAATCTTTGCTCGTATGTCAATTTGGAAAGTGTTGGGGTCATCTTTGTCGCTGCTCTTTGGATTCTTTCCATTTTCCTTGTATTATTTTTTTGTACTGGGTGTCCATAGTGTCGCAATGTTCTCCAATCTTGGTCTTATCAGTGTGACTAGTATTTTTTTTTACCATTACCTCATCCAAGTAATTAAAAGCCACCTTCATTGATCTTAGTAAATTGTAGGTTTCTCCAACTATTTTGTTTATCTGCTTCTCTAGTGACATGTCTTAGGTGATAATCACTCCTATGTCCTTTTCAGAACAACTTTCTTTACTTTCTTTGCACCAATTTTATACTGTCCTGATATTCTTTTTTCCTTTTTCCCAAATTCCATTATCTATTAATATACTACATTTCTTAATAGCGAAGTTCACTTCCCACTTTTGACTCCATTCCCCGACCTTGCCCAGGTCTCTCTGTAGTGATTCACAATTTTTTCCATACTTTCTTTAGTAGTTTTGCATCATCTGCAAAGAAGTTCATGTAACATTCTACACCTTCATCCAGGTCATTTACATATATAGCAAACATTATCGGAGCCAATAGTGAACCCTGTGGGACTCCGCTTATCATTTCTTCCCAAGTAGTTTTTTTTATCTCTGACCACCATTCTCATTTTTCTCTCATGCAAGAAATCTTCCATCCATTTCAATAGTTTTGTGTACACCTGTTGTTTTGACTTTTCTTATTAGTTTTTTGTGGTACTTTATCAAATGCCTTTTGTAAGTCCAGGAAAGGACAGTCTGCCCATTTGTCCCTTTCTTGCATCATATCTATCAACCTTGAATAGAAACAGATCAAATTTGTGGCACATGATCTTCCCCGTCTAAAACTGAATTGTTTCGAATTTAGTATATTGTTCTTCAGATGTTTAGTCCATCTACTTTTGATAACTTTATCACAAATTCTAGCTATTGTACTTGTAAGGGAGATTGGTCTATAGTTTGCTGGGTCTTCCTTGTCTCCCCCTTTATATATTGGCATGATATTTTGTGTGTGTGTGTGTATTTATTTACCTAGTTGTATCATATGGGAAGGGAGCTATGCTCATAGTGACCCGTCTTTGTATCTTTCAGCATCTAGTTTGTGTGTATGTTTGTGTTCCCTGCCACTAGGGTTACTAGAGGATTTCAACAGAAACTGTCATACCAAGTAAATCAGTCATATTTCCAATTTAAAACCCATGTAAAACGAGTCACATCAACCCCTGTTGTGAGTAGATGGTAGTAGAAGTTTACCTGTTAACCCCTTCACTATGGTGACATACCATAAAATGAATAAAATCCTTGGGCCTTGACCACATAAGAGAATCATGCATTCCTATGACATGAGAATTGATTAAGTCTTTCAAAAGGACAATCTTCTCAAACTTGAACAAAATTCTTTGTACTTAACCACAAGAATTCTTTTTGCACATCACCATAGCAAAGTTACTACAGACAAGGACCCGATGAGACCAGGAAATTATCCAATTTGTTAAAGAACTTACATTACAAAAGTGCCAAGATATTAGAGGTAAAAAGGAGTGAGCTGGGTTTAGAAGGGAGTTCATCTAACTCATCACAAGTTCATCTCACTCATCACAAATTATCCAAGTTGTTAAAAGAACTTACATTAAAAAAGTGCCATGATATTAGAAGTAAAAAGGAGTGAGCTGGGTTTAGAAGGGAGTTCATCTAACTCATCACAAATAGTAAATGAAAAACTACTCCCATTACCAAGAAAGGTCACACAATCTCTACTTCAAACCACTACTTCAAGTTTGGTTCCTAAGTCTTATATAAAAAAAAAAAAATAAAAAAAATTAACATTACTTACCATATAGTATAGCTTTCTTTGCTTCACGCGTTCTTAACTCTGACGATGCACGAAGGGAAGACTTTTCCACAAGTGGATATTCACAATAATCTGTGGCAAAGAAAAGAATCATGAGTAAAAAATCTTCAACATGGTTTTGCAAATTTTATCACTTTCATGTGATCAATTTTCAGCAAAACCTAGTGTTTTTATTTATATTTGTAACCAAATTCAAGATAAGATGGTTCCGAGCAAATTATTATCATTATCATCATATTGTTATTACAATTATTATAATAATAATAATAACAACAATAATCATCAATCTGTTGTTGCCTGAAGTTTCACTACATGGAATCCACTGTCCCACAGTGATTAGCAATGGTTCTCAAATTCTCCCACAGATTTCTCTAGGAAGAAAATTTGGACTGCTGTCTGATTTGCATCAGTGTGATTCACCATGATCTTGGATCACATGTTGGACTCATGATCGACAGCTATTTCCCTACCAGAAGAGAGCTCAGAGCTTGTATATCCCCAATCTATGGGTAATGCTGTGACCTTACACGCACACACACACCCAACTCCCCACCCACGAGAGTTGGAGTAACAACTCGCAGCACAGCGATACTGAAATTATTTCACCCCTGGGCGGAATTCAAACCCGGACCGCTGTAGTGGCAGCCAAGAACTCTAACCACTGCACCACAAGGAATGTGGGACTGCTTCTGCGTCACCAGCTCAAAGATAGCAGTTGCTGGAAAAGTGTAATAAATACAGTTTAAGTTAATATAAAGAGATTTTGGGCCCAGTTCACAAAGTGTCCGCTTCTCAGGACTGCATCTCCTGAAGGGGTTGACAAGTTTTTGAAAATGCTACACCACATGCAGGCACTCATTGATGATTCCTAATAATAACAAAAACAATAATAATAATTATTGTTTCCCTTAAGTTTCACTGACTGGAAACCCACAGCCCCACAGCTGGCAAGTCCTCAGCTCCTCACAGATTTCTCGAGGAAGAAAATTTGATAGGAGTTAATTATAGTAACTGAACTACCTTGTAGCTCAAGTTATTGGTCATGTTGTTCTTGTAAGTCCTTGTTATACGGTACATATGCATTCCTGAAAACCTTACCGCAAATTGAAATTACCGTATACCGAACCCATTATAACATGTAATAATAGGACTCCCCTCCCATAGAAAACGGAGGACGGGGAGGAGTCCCTTCGGGCTGCATCAAAGTATCATTCACACTTTCCCACTCCCCAAAACCCCCCAAACTCCCATCCCTTCCCTTTCTTTTCATCACAGTATCATCTATACACAGCCCTTCTCCACTCATCCTTATCTTCTGCCACCTCCCTTCCCTGCTCCACAGATATTCCCCTCTTGCTCAACGCCCCTGTCACCCCATCCATCCATCTCATCCTCGGTCGTCCTCTCAAATTCACTCCCTTCATCTCTGCCTTCCATACCCCTTTCACCAGTCTTCCTTCATCCATTCTTTCCATGTGTCCAAACCATCCTAATAGTCTTTCATCAGCCCTCTCAGCCAACTCCTTTTCCATCCCAGCTCTCCTTATCACTTCCACACTGCTCCTCACCAATCACTTCCTCTGGTCCTCTCCTAATTCTCTCAGTTATAACCCTCCCATATGCCTTCCCAACTACACTCAACAAACTGATCCCTCTGAAACTACTACATTCACACTTGTTCCCTTTTGCTTTGAAAAGCGGAACTATATATGCACTCCTCCAGTCCTCTGGTACTCTACCCTCCCTTAGACACACATTAAACAACTTCACTAACCAGTCTACTATTACTTTACCTCCCTTCTTCAGACACTCCGCATGACACCCATCTAACCCAGGTACCTTACCTGCTCTCATCATTTTAATCGCTACTTTCACCTCATCTTTTCTTATTTTTCCCTCATTTTCCTCACCCATCACTGTCATTTTCTTTGCACCTCCCACTGCTTTCACCATTCCCTCCCTATCCTCCTCTACATTCAACAGTTCCCTAAAATATTCTGCCCATCTTCCCCTAATCGCTTCCTCTTCCATTATCATCTCTTCATCTTTGCCTCTTACCTTTTCTTCACTACTTGAATCAACTTCCCTTCCTCTTTTAATCTCTTAATAGTAGTAAAAAGAAAATATTTAGGCCAAATCTTGTACATTGTGTAATGTGACCTTGGTAAAGACAAATACTGATATACTGGTATATAGTCTGTAAAACCCTACTATTGATAGTAGCCTATTGAGTGACTACCGGACCTTAAATATTACCTACAAGATATACAGTTTGCATGATTTGGCTATGTTTCTTTTGTAGGAATTGGTAAATAAGCATTAGATGCAAGAACAATTTAGATTACTTTGCCAAAGTTTCCTACTTTTCCCAGTGATGTAGCCTAGGCCAATTGTAAGGTCCTACCTGTTGTATGATAAATGCTGATTATGAGATAGGCTAACCTAGCGAATCATTAGCAGTTTGTATTATTTTTAAAACTTTGATGAAGAGTGTATATATATATATATATATATATATATATATATATATATATATATATAGACATATATATATACAGATAAAACCTATTTCTTTTGGTACATGTTGTTTATCGGGTTCTTTAGAAAAATAGTAAATAGATAAAAATAAAGAAAATAAAAAATAAAACTAATGAATTAATGAAAAAAATTATTCTTTTACTTTTATTTATTCTTATTTTTATTGTTTTATTTTTATCTATTTCATTTCATTTTTTTTTTAGAAAAAAAAAAAAAGATAATCCCAAGATAACCTTATAATCCACATTTACCTTTCTTTTTACCATAAATTGTAGGGTCGAACTTGTTTTTCCTAGACTATAGGCAGCCTCTATTCATAGGGTAGTCTAGGACTTACCTATATTTCTCATAGGCTAATCTAACCAACCAATTCATCACATTAAGATGATATCAGTTTACCCTACTTATATAAAGTACAAACTACTATTTTTTTATTTGCAAATTTCAATTGAGTAGTCTATAAGTTTTATAATTATGAATAAAGCCTATTTATTTAATGTTTACAAATAAGAAACTTGTATAGATTTTAGCTTTAACCTCGTTATTAACGTAATAATACTGGTAGATTCAAGGAACATATAAAATATTTTGTTATAAGAAATTTTTATAGATTGAATTTTTAACCTAGTTATTAACGTAATAATACGGGTGTATTCAAGGTACAGTACATATATTTTGTTATATTCTTGAAAGCTTTGTCTGAATTTTTACCATTACAGTAATTGGCAAGCCAACAATAGCTGTAAAATACTGTCTATAGATGTGCACTGTGAAATAATTTGTTGCTATTGTGCAAATAGAAAGCAGTAGGTCTCATTATTCCAAGTTTAAAAAATCTAAAAAATTTGATGCATTTTGTGTTGAGAAAATTTAATAACCGTCCAGTATAGAATAGTTTTATAGCTAGTTACAGGAAATGTACCATTTATAGAAGTTTCCAGAATGTAGTTTGTATTAATATTTCATTCATTCTATACTATGGGAGTTATAGCCAGTGGAATGTATTTCTATTTTCAATAAATACTCAGTAAATATAATTATTAATTCAAATTCCTGAATAATTTGTCAACTGTCAAGTGACAGAGATGATTTGTATCTTTAGATCATTTAAACTAGCTACTTTACCTTTGTTGACAGTCTAATTAATTCAAATTATGTTAACATCTAGAACTCCATCATGTACACACGTACATGACAGTGTAGACAATAGTATATATCCACTACGTATGCACTATGCACGTACGTCTTCATGTATGTAAAAGTCAAAGGAAGTGCCCCGAGATAAACTTTGACCAGTCTCAGAGGCCAGATAGGAATGACATTAGAGTATATGTCATAGCATTTGATGATGACTGAAAAGGGGAGGAACAACAGCAGATATGAACAGTGTGCACAGGGGAAGGTTGTCACTCTCTTTCCTGAACTGATTCCTGGTTTTTATGATAACATGGTGAAATTAATTCTGCAGTAAGTACTAGGTAGGGGCTCCTTCATTAACCTTTCCTCATCATGATTTGTCACATTTTTTCCTAATATTGTGATAGAAGGTTTATGAGATTGGACAAATGAAATAACAGATGATTTCTTTTTTGGGGGGAGGGGAGGGGCACAAAGGAAAAAGAAAATATCTAGCTTGAAGTGGCAACTCTGCCATGACAGATTTGAAAGTGCTCATAAGCTGGTAGATGACCATGAGCATAAATAATACCATTATATATTTGATGTATATATGTTTACACGAATATACGTGCTTGTGTGCATATACATATATAAAGCTGGTTGAGTGTATATGTGAGTATATTTATCATACAAGTGAATGTTTCACGTAAAAAATAATATACATGAAAAATATTTATAAAATGCTTGCGAAATAGCTGTGGGAGGCTGGTATATGGATCTGCAGAATAGATTTCCACATAGGGGTCAAGGAGTTAAGGAGTCGAGAGTCGGAGTCGGAGGAATCAAAGGAGTCGGACCCTATATCATCCAACTCCACAGCCCTGATTATTATAATAATAATAATAATAATAATAATACATACATACATACATATACCAAGGCTTTTTCCCCCCTTCCAAGGGAGGTAGCCAAAAAGGGAAAGGCATAAAAACACTCCCACCCATTTCATCCCTAGATACACTCCACATCCCTTCCACCCTCCCTCTCATCTGAGCACCTCCTGGATGACGGGTCATCCCTGCACCCTGCCCACCGCCCTGGGTCAGAAGCAGTGTCGCAAGACACAGTACATCCACAGCAAGGCCGCTTCATTTAATCGGCAACCCCCATACCATACAACACATAATGGAAGACCGCATTATACACAATCATGCACGCAAACAACACAACATACACTCTATAAAGGATTTGTGGGAAAACCCAGTTTCGGCTGTAGCATTCCTTGGGGAGACGGGACTGCTCGGACAGACAGTCTAGGGAACGACAACAACAACAACAACAACTGCTAGGATTTTAGTTGCATCATGGTGGATCTGAGGACTTGACAATGGTCATAATACCATTTCTTCAGTAGATGACATGATATGATATTATTCATAAAGATGTAACGAACACTGACTGGTTTGAAAGTGCGCATGCTTTGAAAAATGCTGGCACAAATTTGTACCAAACATTTACAGCACTTTTATTTCTTAACTAATTCAATTTCTTTTAACCAAGAACTCACAACTACAGTAACCAGAGCATCAATAAAACTAAGAACTAACTATCCTGCCTCGTAATTTGCATAGTTAAAGGACGTCTTCCTGGCCAATTCAAAGATTATGAAATATTAAACATAATCACTGTTAAAAACCATTTGTGTTTATGTAGTAAACCAAGCATGAAAATAAGTAGTTGCCCACTACCTTAAAATATTTGGTAAAATTCCAAAAGCAAACAGATATTCAGCATTAACCTTATAATTGTCCAATAGCTCCTAACCTAACTTAACCAAACCATTCCATAGAAAATAAGAAATAGATATTTTAAATGCAGAAAAGAAAGTGAAAAAAAATTCTATTTTACTGAAACATAACCAAATCTTAAGCGGTAAAAGAGGAGGGTACACCAGACCCTATATTTTATTCCAATATCACACAAATATATTTTCCACTTCTTTCTGTTTTGCATTTGGGAGATCTATACTATCTTCAGAGAAGTTACATCATTTAGGTTAAGTAGATACTAGATTTAGATTGTAAGATAGGTTTAAGGTTAGGTCATGAACTATTGGACAAGACAAGGTTCAAGTTAAATTATAAATATCCGTGCTTGCGTCATTCTAGAATTACTGGACCCTATGACTTGAAATATGGGCTATGTCAAAGAAAAAAAGTTAGTACATGGGTGGAGAATTGTTGCCGCACCCTATGGCCTACAGACGGCAGAAGGTCCTTGTCTAACTCTAAGTCTGAGGGCCAAAGACTTTCGAGTCCTCTTGAAACATCTTAGACGACGGAGATATGACAAGTGTTCTTTATCAATCTAACATCGACAACATTTCCCCTAATCCTGATATAATGCTCCTCTTCAACTTTTTCCTGGAGGTGATTCATAGCGATGTATACTAGCCACCCCACCCATTTCCACCCTACGCTTACATCAACACGTCCAAGCGATTGTTTGTCTTCAAATAATAAAGTAATATTCTTCCACTATTATTATACCATCCAAGTACCCGCTTAAACTTCTCTTACCTGTGGCTTCTAGATGAGGAACCGATAATATCCAAACGACAAGAGGTATATA
>NC_134797.1:54521308-54538808 GCF_046742065.1 Oratosquilla oratoria
ACCTATTGGTGTTTTATATTCAATCTTGTCCACTATTCTAGGTTCAGATGTAATTATTAAGTCTAGCCTCGATGGTTCTTCTTCATTTCTATACCTAGTGTTCTCTTGTATCCATTGTGTCATTGAATGGTCAGTAATCATCTCAAGTAGAGCATTTCCCCATGAGTCATCACCACTCTTTGCTGTCATTTCTTCCCAGCAGATTTCTTTGCAATTAAAGTCGCCCATCATAACTATTCTTCCTCCGTCTTCCATTATTTTAGTTAATGCTATCTTTGTGTCCTCTAACATACTTTTATGTTCACTCTCCTCCCATGAGGCTGTTTTCGGAGGCACATAGTTGATCACAAATTTTCTGCTCTTCTTATCTCGGTCTTCCACTTCTATCATAATCATCTCTACTGTATTCTTTCCATATATGACACCTTTCACGTTTATATCCTTCTTTGTCAGGAACATAACTCCACCCCCTTGTTTTTTCTCTCTGTTTCTAATCCAATAATTGTATGTATCATGTCCTACACTGTTGGGTGGTAGTGGGCCTTTTAATTTTGTTTCTACAATTCCCATTATGTCCGGTTCTTTTTCTTTCAAATAATCATTCAGTTCATTCAATCCTGTTATCAATCCATCTATATTTGTGTAAGACACTCTTAGTTTTCTGCCACTTCCATTGTGTTCTCTGTTTCCCTTATGTTTTTCTTTAGTATGTCGAACTGCTTTATTTTCATGTTCACTACTCTCCAATAGAATCTCTCTTTCTCTGACTCCGTTCTTTCCTCGTTTTTTGCCTTAGCTTCAATTCTTTTCTGCTTTTCTGCCTCTCTTTCCTCCTTATTCATTTCTCTTTTTATCCATACCTTTTTATATTGATCATTTGTTGCTAGTTTCCCTGTCTTGGATAGAATTTTCTCTGCCGTTGTTTGTGACCTGAATTTAATCTTAATTGGTCTGGTCTTATCTGTACTATATTTTCCGAGTCTGAATTTTTCCTCAATTTCCTTTATAATTTCTGGTTCATCTTCCTGGACTAATTTTAATAAACTGCTTACCCTTTCATTTTCCTCCTTGATTCTTGCGGTTCTATCTGGGTTATGTTTCTCTTCCATTCCTAATATAATTATACATTTCTTTTTGTCAGCTAATTCTCTTACTATATTCTCCTTCTGTCTCATCACTTTAATAACTGAGTCTTCATTATGTTCTTTCAATTGCTGTTTGACTATGTCAGTGAATGAAACCTTATTCCCTTCTTGAGTTATTCTCCAATTTTTAGCTTCTGTAGCTATTTTCTCACTGTTTTCATTACTATTCTTCTTCAATTTCTCATTCTCCTCCTTTACATTTCCTAACTGTCTTTTTAGGTCCTCTACTTCTTCAGTTAAGTTTCTGTTAGCCTTCTCTAGTTGTTCCAATCTTTCAATTCTTTGTAGAATGGAGCCTACATTACCTAACTTACGTTCCAAGTCCTCGATCACCTTATCAACTCTCTCCTCTAATCTTATCAGTCTGGGGGGGGTTGTGTCCCCCCCACCCTCTTTAAATCCCTGGAACATATTCTCGTCACTTTCTACTGTATTTCTCCTCTCTATACTTCTAATCTTTACATTTTTATTTGCCATTTCGTCATCCGGTGGTCGTTTCATGTTGACCTTCCGCCCGTCTGCCTGGGCCAAGTCCTCCACATCCTCATTATCTTCCATTTCCCCAGTAATCCCTCCCCCTCTCCTCTTTCCTTACTTTCCCACTACCTCACGAGCAATTCCCCCCCCCCCTGCAAATACAAAAAGGCACTTCTCTTTGCGTTGGTATCCTCAATCTGCACTTTTCTTCAGAGCGTTCGTCAAGCCGTCCGTTCGTTGAAAGTGTGTGTGTGTGTGTGTGTGTGTGTGTGTGTGTGTGTGTGTGTGTGTCTGTGTGTGTGTGTGCGTGCGTGTGTGTGTGTGTGTGTGCGTGTGTGTGTGTGTGTGTGTGTGTGTGTGTGTGTGTGTGTGTGTGTGTGTGTGTGTGTGTGCACCTTCACCATTTCATATATTAAAAGAACAGCAGAGCCACTATTGGCTCAAGTTGCCGAAATCTGCTTCATCATCACACCGATGGTCCCTGTTGGAGGGAACAAGTACACACACACACACACACACACACACACACACTTTCAACGAACGGACGGCTTGACGAACGCTCTGAAGAAAAGTGCAGATTGAGGATACCAACGCAAAGAGAAGTGCCTTTTTGTATTTGCAGGGGGGGGGGGAATTGCTCGTGAGGTAGTGGGAAAGTAAGGAAAGAGGAGAGGGGGAGGGATTACTGGGGAAATGGAAGATAATGAGGATGTGGAGGACTTGGCCCAGGCAGACGGGCGGAAGATCAACATGAAACGACCACCGGATGACGAAATGGCAAATAAAAATGTAAAGATTAGAAGTATAGAGAGGAGAAATACAGTAGAAAGTGACGAGAATATGTTCCAGGGATTTAAAGAGGGTGGGGGGGACACAACCCCCCCCAGACTGATAAGACTAGAGGAGAGAGTTGATAAGGTGATCGAGGACTTGGAACGTAAGTTAGGTAATGTAGGCTCCATTCTACAAAGAATTGAAAGATTGGAACAACTAGAGAAGACTAACAGAAACTTAACTGAAGAAGTAGAGGACCTAAAAAGACAGTTAGGAAATGTAAAGGAGGAGAATGAGAAATTGAAGAAGAATAGTAATGAAAACAGTGAGAAAATAGCTACAGAAGCTAAAAATTGGAGAATAACTCAAGAAGGGAATAAGGTTTCATTCACTGACATAGTCAAACAGCAATTGAAAGAACATAATGAAGACTCAGTTATTAAAGTGATGAGACAGAAGGAGAATATAGTAAGAGAATTAGCTGACAAAAAGAAATGTATAATTATATTAGGAATGGAAGAGAAACATAACCCAGATAGAACCGCAAGAATCAAGGAGGAAAATGAAAGGGTAAGCAGTTTATTAAAATTAGTCCAGGAAGATGAACCAGAAATTATAAAGGAAATTGAGGAAAAATTCAGACTCGGAAAATATAGTACAGATAAGACCAGACCAATTAAGATTAAATTCAGGTCACAAACAACGGCAGAGAAAATTCTATCCAAGACAGGGAAACTAGCAACAAATGATCAATATAAAAAGGTATGGATAAAAAGAGAAATGAATAAGGAGGAAAGAGAGGCAGAAAAGCAGAAAAGAATTGAAGCTAAGGCAAAAAACGAGGAAAGAACGGAGTCAGAGAAAGAGAGATTCTATTGGAGAGTAGTGAACATGAAAATAAAGCAGTTCGACATACTAAAGAAAAACATAAGGGAAACAGAGAACACAATGGAAGTGGCAGAAAACTAAGAGTGTCTTACACAAATATAGATGGATTGATAACAGGATTGAATGAACTGAATGATTATTTGAAAGAAAAAGAACCGGACATAATGGGAATTGTAGAAACAAAATTAAAAGGCCCACTACCACCCAACAGTGTAGGACATGATACATACAATTATTGGATTAGAAACAGAGAGAAAAAACAAGGGGGTGGAGTTATGTTCCTGACTAAGAAGGATATAAACGTGAAAGGTGTCATATATGGAAAGAATACAGTAGAGATGATTATGATAGAAGTGGAAGACCGAGATAAGAAGAGCAGAAAATTTGTGATCAACTATGTGCCTCCGAAAACAGCCTCATGGGAGGAGAATGAACATAAAAGTATGTTAGAGGACACAAAGATAGCATTAACTAAAATAATGGAAGACGGAGGAAGAATAGTTATGATGGGCGACTTTAATTGCAAAGAAATCTGCTGGGAAGAAATGACAGTAAAGAGTGGTGATGACTCATGGGGAAATGCTCTACTTGAGATGATTACTGACCATTCAATGACACAATGGATACAAGAGAACACTAGGTATAGAAATGAAGAAGAACCATCGAGGCTAGACTTAATAATT
Organism: Oratosquilla oratoria; assembly: GCF_046742065.1. NCBI lineage: Eukaryota > Metazoa > Arthropoda > Malacostraca > Stomatopoda > Squillidae > Oratosquilla > Oratosquilla oratoria. The sequence goes on from NC_134797.1 coordinate 54,525,276, forward strand.
ACATCTGAACCTAGAATAGTGGACAAGATTGAATATAAAACACCAATAGGTAAAAGTGACCACATATTGATTGAACTGGAACTTAATGAAGAAAAATATATGAAAAGAAATGAACAATATAGAAAAGGAAGAATGATGTATGAAAAAACAAACTTTGATAAAATAAGAGAATTCTTCCAACAAGAAAACTGGGAAGAAATATACAAAGAAGAAACATCAGTGGAAGAGAAATGGAATATTTTGACAAAAATTTACAAAGAAGGAGTGGAAAAGTATGTCCCAAGACAAAAACAAGAAAAAGAATATGTAAAATGCTGGTACAACAAAAGTTGTAGGGAGTTAAAAGACAAAAGAGACAAAGCCTGGACCGGATGGAAAAAAGACAGAAGACCTGAAAAATGGAAAATATATACTGGTTATAGAAATGAATATGTACAAAAGTGCAGAGAGGAAAAAAGAAAATATGAAAAAGATGTTATAGAAAAGTGTAAAGATCAACCAAAACTATTCTACAGATTTGTAAACAATAAACTGAAAAACAAACAAGACTTGGAGAAATTAAGACAAGGGGGAGTTGAATACACTGAGGAAATGGAAATGGCAGAAATTATGAACAAACATTTTAAATCAGTGTTTACAAGGGAAAATATACAACCTGAAGAGATTGAGTGGAAGGAAAAAGTTCCCCCTATGGAAGAAATAGAAGTAACGAAGAATGAAATATTGACACACTTGGGTAATTTTGATGTCAGAAAATCGCATGGGCCAGATGAAATAGCAAACTGGATTCTGAAAGAATGTAGGAATGAACTGGCAGACAAAATACATAGCATAATAAGCAGTTCCTTAAAAGAAGGAAAAGTTCCAGAAGATTGGAAAAAAGCAAATATAGTACCTATATATAAAGGAGGAAATAAAGAAGAACCTACCAACTATAGACCAGTCTCTCTAACAAGTACAATAGCAAAAATATGTGAAAGAATTATCAAAAGTAGATGGGTAAAATACTTGGAAAAAAACAACGTACTAAATCCAAGGCAATTTGGATTCAGACAAGGACGATCATGCGTCACCAATTTAATATGTTTCTATTCAAGGCTAATAGATATAATACAAGAAAGAGATGGATGGGCTGATTGTGCATTTCTAGACCTAAAAAAAGCTTTTGACAAAGTACCACATAAGAAGTTGCTTAAGAAATTAGAATATGAAGGAGGAATACAAGGTAAATTGCTAAATTGGATGGAAGACTTTTTGCAAGAAAGAAAAATGCGAGTAGTGATAAGAGATCAGCACTCAAAATGGAATGAAGTAATAAGCGGTGTCCCGCAGGGAACAGTTCTGGCCCCAATAATGTTTGCTATATATATTAATGATATGGATGAAGGAATTGAAAGCTATATGAGCTTCTTTGCAGATGATGCAAAATTACTGAAAAGAGTGAAAACTGAAGAAGATTGTGAATCACTACAGAGAGATCTAAATAAAGTACAAGAATGGAGTAGGAAGTGGGAGATGGAGTTCAATACAAAAAAGTGTAGTATAATGGAATTTGGAAAAAGCAAAAACAGAATAACAGGATCATATAATTTGGGAGAAGAAGGAATAAAAAGAGTAGAAAATGAGAGGGACCTGGGAGTCATTGTTATGAATAATATGTCACCTGAGAAACATATAAATAAGATTTTTGGAGAAACTTATAATTTAATAAGAACAATCAAAGTGGCATTTACATACCTGGATGAAGAAATGGTGAGGAAAATCCTAGTCACCCTGATAAGACCAAGATTGGAATATGCAGCAACGATATGGTCACCAAGTACAAAAAAATGTATAAAAAAACTTGAAAGAATACAAAGAGCAATTACTAAACTGGCACCAACACTCTCAAAACTATCATATGAAGAGAGACTACAAAAACTTAAACTACAGACACTAGAGCAAAGAAGAGAGAGAGGAGATTTGATAGCTATTTACAGAATCATGAAAGGCATAGAAATTACTGATAGAGAGAATCTGATAAAATGGGATGACAGAAATACAAGAGGACACGGAAAGAAAATAAAAAAAGACAACTATAGAAGAGATTTGAAAAAGAACAGCTTTCCTCACAGAGCAATAGACAGTTGGAACAAGTTAGATGAGAAAGTGGTGTGTGCAAAAACAATACATGAATTTAAAAATAGTTTAGATAAAATGAGATATGAAGACGGGACCTCACGAGCATAGCTCCCCTTCCCGTAAAATACAACTAGGTAAATACAACTAGGTAAATACACACACACACACACACACACACACACACACACACACACACACACACACACACACACACACACACACACACACACGGTAGCGCGGTTGGTAGAGCACTGGACTGGGAAGTACGGTGGTCCTCGCAGTAGCTGGTTCGAATCCTGCCCAGGGCCGAAATTATTTCGGTATCGCTGCGCTTCGGGTCGTTACTCTGACACTCGTAGGCGGGGAGTTGGAGGTGTGTGTGTGTGAAAGGTCATAGCATTACCCATAGATCGGTCATACGAGCTCTGAGCTCTCTTCCGGGAGGGAAATAGCTGTCGATCACGAGTCCAACAAGTGATCCAAAGACCAAGGTGAATACACACACACACACACACACACACACACACACACACACACACACACACACACACACACACACACACACACACACACACACATACACACACACACACACACACACACACACACACTTCAACGAATGGACGGCTTAGAAGACGTTCTGAAGAAAAGTGAAGTCTGTGGATCCCAACGCAAAGAGAAGTGCCTAGTGTTTTTGCAGGGTGGGGGGGAAATTGCTCGTGGAGTAGTGGGAACGTAGGGAAAGAGGAAAAGGGGAGGGATTACTGAGGGAAATGGAAGGAAATGAGGAGGGAGTAGACTTTGCCCAGCCAGACAAGCGGAAGGTAAACAAAAGACTTAGCGAGGATCAAATGTCTAATAAAAATGTAAAGATTAGAAGTATAGAGAGGAGCAATACAGAAGAAAGTGACGAGAATATGTTCCAGGGATTTAAAGAGGGTGGGGGGGACACAACCCCCCCCCCCGACTGATAAGACTAGAGGAGAGAGTTGATAAGGTGATCGAGGACTTGGAGCGTAAGTTAGGTAACGTAGACTCCATTTTCCAAAGAATTGAAAGGTTGGAACAACTAGAGAAGGCTAACAGAAACTTAACTGAAGAAATAGAGGACCTAAAAAGACAGTTAGGAAATGTAAAGGAGGAGAATGAGAAATTGAAGAAGAATAGTAATGAAAACAGAGAGAAAATAGCTACAGAAGCTAAAAATTGGAGAATAACTCAAGAAGGGAATAAGATTTCATTCACTGACATAGTCAAACAGCAATTGAAAGAACATAATGAAGACTCAGTTATTAAAGTGATGAGACAGAAGGAGAATATAGTAAGAGAATTAGCTGACAAAAAGAAATGTATAATTATATTAGGAATGGAAGAGAAACATAACCCAGATAGAACTGCAAGAATCAAGGAGGAAAATGAAAGAGTAAGCAGTTTATTAAAATTAGTCCAGGAAGATGAACCAGAAATTATAAAGGAAATTGAGGAAAAATTCAGACTCGGAAAATATAGTACAGATAAGACCAGACCAATTAAGATTAAATTCAGGTCACAAACAACAGCAGAGAAAATTCTATCCAAGACAGGGAAACTAGCAACAAATGATCAATATAAAAAGGTATGGATAAAAAGAGAAATGAATAAGGAGGAAAGAGAGGCAGAAAAGCAGAAAAGAATTGAAGCTAAGGCAAAAAACGAGGAAAGAACGGAGTCAGAGAAAGAGAGATTCTATTGGAGAGTAGTGAACATGAAAATAAAGCAGTTCGACATACTAAAGAAAAACATAAGGGAAACAGAGAATACAATGGAAGTGGCAGAAAACTAAGAGTGTCTTACACAAATATAGATGGATTGATAACAGGATTGAATGAACTGAATGATTATTTGAAAGAAAAAGAACCGGACATAATGGGAATTGTAGAAACAAAATTAAAAGGCCCACTACCACCCAACAGTGTAGGACATGATACATACAATTATTGGATTAGAAACAGAGAGAAAAAACAAGGGGGTGGAGTTATGTTCCTGACTAAGAAGGATATAAACGTGAAAGGTGTCATATATGGAAAGAATACAGTAGAGATGATTATGATAGAAGTGGAAGACCGAGATAAGAAGAGCAGAAAATTTGTGATCAATTATGTGCCTCCGAAAACAGCCTCATGGGAGGAGAGTGAACATAAAAGTATGTTAGAGGACACAAAGATAGCATTAACTAAAATAATGGAAGACGGAGGAAGAATAGTTATGATGGGCGACTTTAATTGCAAAGAAATCTGCTGGGAAGAAATGACAGTAAAGAGTGGTGATGACTCATGAGGAAATGCTCTACTTGAGATGATTACTGACCATTCAATGACACAATGGATACAAGAGAACACTAGGTATAGAAATGAAGAAGAACCATCGAGGCTAGACTTAATAATTACATCTGAACCTAGAATAGTGGACAAGATTGAATATAAAACACCAATAGGTAAAAGTGACCACATATTGATTGAACTGGAACTTAATGAAGAAAAATATATCAAAAGAAATGAACAATATAGAAAAGGAAGAATGATGTATGAAAAAACAAACTTTGATAAAATAAGAGAATTCTTCCAACAAGAAAACTGGGAAGAAATATACAAAGAAGAAACAACAGTGGAAGAGAAATGGAATATTTTGACAAAAATTTACAAAAAAGGAGTGGAAAAGTATGTCCCAAGACAAAAACAAGAAAAAGAATATGTAAAATGCTGGTATAACAAAAGTTGTAGGGAGTTAAAGGACAAAAGAGACAAAGCCTGGAACAGATGGAAAAAAGACAGATGACCTGAAAAATGGAAAATATATACTGGTTATAGAAATGAATATGTACAAAAGTGCAGAGAGGAAAAAAGAAAATATGAAAAAGATGTTATAGAAAAGTGTAAAGATCAACCAAAACTATTCTACAGATTTGTAAACAATAAACTGAAAAACAAACAAGACTTAGAGAAATTAAGACAAGGAGGAGTTGAATACACTGAGGAAATGGAAATGGCAGAAATTATGAACAAACATTTTAAATCAGTGTTTACAAGGGAAAATATACAACCTGAAGAGATTGAGTGGAAGGAAAAAGTCCCCCCTATGGAAGAAATAGAAGTAACAAAGAATGAAATATTGACACACTTGGGTAATTTTGATGTCAGAAAATCGCATGGGCCAGATGAAATAGCAAACTGGATTCTGAAAGAATGCAGGAATGAACTGGCAGACAAAATACATAGCATAATAAGCAGTTCCTTAAAAGAAGGAAAAGTTCCAGAAGATTGGAAAAAAGCAAATATAGTACCTATATATAAAGGAGGAAATAAAGAAGAACCTACCAACTATAGACCAGTCTCTCTAACAAGTACAATAGCAAAAATATGTGAAAGAATTATCAAAAGTAGATGGGTAAAATACTTGGAAAAAAACAATGTACTAAATCCAAGGCAATTTGGATTCAGACAAGGACGATCATGCGTCACCAATTTAATATGTTTCTATTCAAGGCTAATAGATATAATACAAGAAAGAGATGGATGGGCTGATTGTGCATTTCTAGACCTAAAAAAAGCTTTTGACAAAGTACCACATAAGAAGTTGCTTAAGAAATTAGAATATGAAGGAGGAATACAAGGTAAATTGCTAAATTGGATGGAAGACTTTTTGCAAGAAAGAAAAATGAGAGTAGTGATAAGAGATCAGCACTCAAAATGGAATGAAGTAATAAGCGGTGTCCCGCAGGGAACAGTTCTGGCCCCAATAATGTTTGCTATATATATTAATGATATGGATGAAGGAATTGAAAGCTATATGAGCTTCTTTGCAGATGATGCAAAATTACTGAAAAGAGTGAAAACTGAAGAAGATTGTGAATCACTACAGAGAGATCTAAATAAAGTACAAGAATGGAGTAGGAAGTGGGAGATGGAGTTCAATACAAAAAAGTGTAGTATAATGGAATTTGGAAAAAGCAAAAACAGAATAACAGGATCATATAATTTGGGAGAAGAAGGAATAAAAAAAGTAGAAAATGAGAAGGACCTGGGAGTCATTGTTATGAATAATATGTCACCTGAGAAACATATAAATAAGATTTTTGGAGAAACTTATAATTTAATAAGAACAATCAAAGTGGCATTTACATACCTGGATGAAGAAATGGTGAGGAAAATCCTAATCACCCTGATAAGACCAAGATTGGAATATGCAGCAACGATATGGTCACCAAGTACAAAAAAATGTATAAAAAAACTTGAAAGAATACAAAGAGCAATTACAAAACTGGCACCAACACTCTCAAAACTATCATATGAAGAGAGACTACAAAAACTTAAACTACAGACACTAGAGCAAAGAAGAGAGAGAGGAGATTTGATAGCTATTTACAGAATCATGAAAGGCATAGAAATTACTGATAGAGAGAATCTGATAAAATGGGATGACAGAAATACAAGAGGACACGGAAAGAAAATAAAAAAAGACAGCTATAGAAGAGATTTTAAAAAGAACAGCTTTCCTCACAGAGCAATAGACAGTTGGAACAAGTTAGATGAGAAAGTGGTGTGTGCAAAAACAATACATGAATTTAAAAATAGTTTAGATAAAATGAGATATGAAGACGGGACCCCACGAGCATAGCTCCCCTTCCCGTAAAATACAACTAGGTAAATACAACTAGGTAAATACACACACACACACACATATATATATATATATATATATATATATATATATATATATATATATATATATATATATATATATATACATACATATATATACATTCATATATATACACATACACACACTCACATAAATTGGACGAAACAATAGTGTATGCAAAGACTATACATGAATTTAAGAACAAACTAGATGTTGGGATTTACAAAGACGTGCACCACGAGCATAGTTCCCCTTCCCGTATAATACAACTAGGTAAATACATACACACATACACACACGCAGAGAGAGAGAGAGAGAGAGAGAGAGAGAGAGAGAGATAAAGAGAGAGAGAGAGAGAGAGAGAGAGAGAGAGAGAGAGAGAGAGAGAGAGAGGGGGGGGGTGAGATCTTAAAGCAATTTGGTCCCTATAACACAATACATCCATCGACCTTCTCTCTCGTTCTTAACGTCCTCCTGTTCCTGCTCTCTCTCTCTGCTCTCTTTCTCTCCAGTGACCTCCTCCCTCCTCTTTCTCTTCAAACACTGCCCTGCCATCTCGTTTTGGTTCTTCACATCTCTCTTTTGAATTCTAATTTCTTTCTTTCAGCATTTTTTCTTCTACAATTTCAGTGTAACCATGTTAATTTCTTCCATCACTTGCATTTTTAAATTATTTTCTTGTGTTAGTACCTATTTTCTTTTTAATTCTTAGACCACTTGCACTCAGACAAATCCCCACACTCTGTCCTTTCTGACAGCTTCCCTGAGAGTCTACATCTCATTCGTGTACCCGAGTGACGGGTCCGCTACGTTTCCTACTTACCCAATCGTATTCAGTGACCATTTCCAACTTGTCTTCCTTTTATCTTTCACTTCCGTCAACCTGCACACCACCTTTTACTGTTATCTTGTCGCCTTCCACGACTTGATGTTTCTCTTTCACTTTTTCCCATCTTCATTACCTTACTCTAATTTGCGTTTACTTTCATATTGTCTCTCATACAACTCCTTAAACTTATTTACTAACCATTGCAATTATCATTCATTTGTATCATTGGTGACAATCCACCTACCACTCTTTACATTTCTACTCCTTTTCCTATTGTTTACATTCTTTCCTCATGATTTTATCCACAAATATGTCGAGCAGCCTTGAAGACACCAGTAGTCCTTGTCTCAGCCCCAACTTGATATTGAACAATTCTGTTTACTTTCTACATGTCCTCATATATACTTTGCTCACTTTTTACATGCTCTTCATCAGCCTCAACATTGTTCCTCTAACACAGTGTTTCTCAACCAGGGTTCCCCGGAACCCTAAGGTTCCGCAAAAGGCCCCTAAGGGTTCCGCGAGAACAAGTGAGATAAGCTAATGCACTTTTGATTTTTTATTGAATTTCATATAAGTAATATGATTAAACACGCACGACATATTCTTGGTGATTGTAATAATGTAATATAGACATCATCCTATCTAACCTATTATTACGATGAAAATAAAATGAGAAAGATATTGTATATGTTTTTTTTGTTTTTTTTTTGCGCAGGAGTTCCTTGAGACATGCAATTTATTTTAGAGATTACAAGCACCTGGTTTCGCCAGCCACGACTGCGCCGTGGGTGCTTGGCCTGCGGCGCTGCTCGCTTCGCTTGAAAATCTTTGTTGTTTCGTAGAGAATCATTGAACTTAATCACCTTTCGATGAAATTCCCGCACAGATTCCTTAACACAAAAAATTTTGACAGCCTGGCATAAGCTTGGAAAAGTTTGGGCATGTTCATTCCGTAGTCGACAACTCAAACACTTATCATTTTGTAAAGCGGCTTTTTAAATTTTCCGAGTACCTGTAACCCACTTCCAAAAATGCCTTTGACGCTTCTTTTTGTCGGCTTCGGTTTCTAAAGGCATTGTTCCTGGTGATCTAATCGTAAGATTTGTTGCCCTCCTTTTTAAACGGTTAAAACTTTTATTACACACGTGTCCCTTTTTGCCGGTTCAGTGGGGGACAAACATACACCCGGGTTCATTAAAAAACAGCCGGGAGTCATTTAAATTTTAGTTATTCTTAGAAGCAAGGGTAAAAAGGTTGAAAAACGCTGCTCTAACAATATGCTTTTCCAATACCTCTAGTGACAAATTTCTTCCTCACACCAACTCCAGAACAATAAACGCGAAATATGTCTACTTTCCTTCCCTCCCGTCCTAACTTTTCCCTATTTTGTTGTCTTAAACTGAATACTTGATCCACCCACTCTGTCTCCCTTGTGTTTCTTCCTCATTGGGAGCATCTGACTTACACATCCCCTATACTTTGCAAACCTCCTTTATTCTTTTTCAACAGTTTCCTTTGTCTTCTCCTTTCTTATTATTAAAAAAAATCCATACAAATAACGTGGGAATTATATGAAACATTTAACAGGCTTCTTTTTTATTATCCTGTTACCTTACCAGTCTCCATTCCTTTTGTAAATGTGTATTACGCACACTTTCTCCCAGTCTTCAATAATGTCCACAATCATACTATTCACATTGCTCATTTATCTATATCTATAGACAGATAATATTGTTTTAACGGATATTTTTTTCTAATGTGCTGTTTCTCAGGCTACAAAGGGGATTTCATGCAATATTTTTTAGGGACACTATTTATATTGGCAATGCTTTCATTACTGAACACTATAATCCCACCTGCGTTTTTAGTTTCAATCTTAAGTATCAACCTAATGTGCCCGGTATTGGTGGAAAAATAATGTGGAAAGCCCCTTAATAAGCATCAAACCCCACCGCTCGATATCTGTCACAATGATTCGAAATTTCTCATTATATCCTAAAAAAAAAAGTCTGCTTCTCTGGCGCGATAATGTCCCCCAAAAATAGAAACAATGGTTACTGCAGACAAAATTCTCCTAATAGAGTTTATTTTATTTTATTTTGTTATTTATCTGTTTATATAATTATCTTATTTAATCATTTTATTTGATAACTATATTTCTTTTGTTTATTTATTTATTTATTTGTTTATTTATTTATTTATTTTATTATTTTTTTATCTATTTATCTATTTATTTATCTTTATTTTATTTTATTTATTTTACTTTATTTATTTATTTATTTATTTATTTTTTATTATTATTATTATTATTTTTTTTTTTGTAAGATTCGCACCCACCCGGACCTCAACTTCAGGACGCAGGCCCTGCAGTCGACTGACACAATCGTCGCAATGGAGTCTGCGACGTCAAACGGACGCCCGAAATGACAAATGCTAGGAGAGCAAATTATTATATTATTCTTCCACGTGGACTCATCCTGGTGACAATGCATGCTATCGGTACGTGCAGATAGTGCTTGATCATGGTGATAGAACACTCGATCCACTACAGATCTGTTTCGACACGCTTTTCTCGCTCTCCGACGAATTATGAGAGAGGATTCCAGTGTACGACATCTTCAGACGCGAGACTCATGCAACTTCTTCGCTTTTTTTTTCTCTTTCTTTTTCATCACACAAACACATATATTTTATTCGACTGTTCAGATTTTGAAGAACCCACCCACCCCACCCCAACCCCGTACCAGTCTTCAGAATCTATCAACACCTGCATTTGTATCTGGAGATGCATTCTCAGGAGCGTGACAGTCAGTATACGGATCAGATTCAAGATTTCTATAATCTTGAACTGTATTTTCTCCATTTTCTCTATTCATTTATTTATTTATTCATTTTACATAAGGGAACCTGAAAACCAGCGACTCTTTGTTTCCTCCACTTCCTACCATAACCACAAACGTAATCCCTCTTTAGGGCCCCAATGGAAACAGTATTTTTACTCTTGTGACTGATGACGTCATATCAGGTTCTGCTATGTCCATCGGTGCAAAATCTTTCTGACTACAAATCTGATATGCGTAAAATATGATAGCGGTAATAAATATACATATACATACATACATACATATATATATATATTATATATATATATATATATATATATAATGTATATATACATATATATATATATATATATATATATAGATAGATAGATAGATATATAGATAGATAGATAAATGAATTAACGAATAAACAAGAGTAAATAAATGAATGAATAGATAGATCAACATATAAGTAAATAAATGAATAAGTAGATGAATAAATGAATACACTCCTGAATAAATAAATTGATTAACCAATTAATTTGTTAGTATACATATAAATATATAAAAAGATGAATGAATGGATAGATAAATAAGTAAATAAATAATCAAATCAATAAGTAAGCTAATATTAGAATCAAATGATGAACAAATAAAGAAATGAATAATGAATAAATAAATAATATAAAGATATATGAATAACCAAATAAATCATTAAATAGGCAATTAAATTAATAAGTAAACGGATAAAATTGAATTAATTTATGAACAAATAAAAATACATAAATAAGTAAATATGTAGATAGATGAATAACCAAATGAATATTTAAATATTTGAATGAATAAATGAATAAATGAATTTATGAGTAATGAATAAACAAACAAATGAATTAATAAATTACTCATGACGTCACAGAACGTTATTACCGGACCCCATACCTCCGGGCGACCTTAGAACACTGACAAAACGACCCTCACTGAGGCTGTGACGTCTTTATAATGGTTAGCGTCATAGCCTGCCACGCTGTAGTACCGAGTTCCCACCCCCACGAGAACATTTTGCCAATGATACTACAAACCTTTACTGTATCCCTTGAGCAAGGAGATGTGTGCGTGATGTGTGCAAGATGGGGCCATGCTAGTTCTGGGCTCTCATCCGAGAGGGTAATAACTGTCGATCACGAGTCCATCACGTGATCCAAAGAATGCTTCCAGGTCGCTGTATTTATTGACGTCGGGCGATTTAATTCAGGTGAAGGACGGGGAGACAGCGAGTCGAGTCCCGCTTACAAAGTGGTACACAGCACAGTCTTTATTCTGGTTAGCGCTGAGAGGTTATATTCAATTGATGGCGGTTGGAGGGGAGTAGGGGGGTGAGAGGGGAGGGCTCCGATTTATACAAAGTCGTGATCCATCCACTCCATCCTCCCACCTACTCCATCCACCCCATCCTCTTCATCCACCCCATTCCATCCCCCATCCATTCCAACCGCCCCATCCTCTCCACTCCATCCCCCCATCCACTCCATCCCCCCATCCACTCCATCCCCCATTCACCCCATCCATTCCATCCACTCCATCCTCCCACCCACCCCATCCACTCCGTCTACCCCATCCACTTCATCCATTCCATCCACCTCATCCATTCCATCCACTTCATCCATTCCATGCACCTCATCCATTCCATCCACTTCATCCATTCCATCCACCCCACCCCATCCACATCATCCACTCCGTCCACCCCATCCACTCCCATCCACTCCATACTCAGCTAAGGTCGTGTCATTTAGGAACATTGGGCATCGGCCTTGCCTCGGGCTATCCAAATATCCAGGGTCAAGGTTGCTGGTTTGGGGCGGTATAGCTAGGCACCTTCTGGCTTCAGTTGTTCTGCGTCTTATATTGACGTCATTTTTGTCCCGGGAAGAATTGCGTCACCACGATGACGTTAGTGAATATGTCAACCGATTCCGCGATTTTCGAGAGGAATAATTCCGGATTCTCAGTTTGGTAAGAATCCACTTCATGATAGTAAGTGACTTACCCACAAGCCCCCTCCTCCTCCTCCTTCTAGTATCCTCTCTTCCTCCACTCACTCCCTCCGTCCCTCTCTTCTTTTCCTCCTCCTTGTTCACGGCCACTGCTCCACTCTCAGATCGGCGGGAGAAGTGCCTCCTATATAATAAGTGAAATTCAGTTTAGCTCGGCAGTGGTGTCTTGCTGTCTGGCATTGTTGAGTTGTACAACGTCTCTCGTCGTTGCCACCTCCTACACCTCCCACTCCCTCCGTTGGCTCGAAGGGGAAAATTGAACTTCAAATCAACAGGTGAGAAAGGACGGTTAAAGACTTTCCGTAAGTGAAATTGCATGGCGACAGTAAGAACGACATTGAAGAGATCATTCGTTAGTCTTCTTTTGGCACGAAATATTCCGACGATTTATAGTCAGAGAAAATGAAATTATCGTTTATTTATAATTTGGACTACTATCTCGTCTGTAGTTCGGGTTGATAGGTGAGCAACGACGGTGAAACAGAAATCATCCCATTTTTGTCACAATTAGGGTGGCCATTTCCAAATTTCCAATGAGGACACTGCATATCGACGATTATAATATACAGTGATATATATATATATATACATACATACATACATATATATATATATATATATATATATATATAATAAAAAACTGAAAGTGAATAATATTTTTTACGTCTAATGAAACCGACAAAAAACAAATACCTGTATTTCTTACCAAGTTACAACACAAACAAAACCTAGTTGTATCCTCACATTGATTGCCTGGAGGTTTATTTCTTTTTGTATATCTGCCCGCTACTTTTTGTATTTCTGCCCTCTTTCTTTTCGGCATTTTCAGACTCCTTAACCTCATAAATTAATTGCCAAACCACACTGCACCGTGGCCACATCAGGACTGCAGCCCAATGTATGAGATGTGAATCATGCAATCACACGTTCACAACATTGGTCCTGTGCAGTTCCTGTCTACTTCGGCTGCCGAGTTCCGATGTTGACATTGGGCCGTGTACTCCCACATGATTTAATTGTACGGCATCAT
>NC_134797.1:54541308-54543808 GCF_046742065.1 Oratosquilla oratoria
CTGTCGGCACAATCACTCCTTTATACAATCTCCTCTTAGCATCCATTCCCAAATGTCTATTTCTCATTACACTTTTTAATCCACCAAAACATTTACTCGTTTCTCTCAATCTACATTCTACCTCCACCTCCACTCCTCCCTTTCCCGCCACATTCGCACCCAAGAACCTAAAACCTTTAATACTCACTTCCAGCCTGCTGCCACTTTCTCCCCTTGTACATCTCATCACCTTACTTTTACCCACATTTATCTTCAACTTCCTTCTTTCGCACACCTTCCCAAACTCTGTCACTAGCTTCCTCAATCCCTCCTCTGATCCTGCTACAAGCGCAGTGTCGTCAGCAAACAACAACTGGCTTATCTCCAACTTTTCTCATTTTCTTTAACCATCTCCAATCCCTGGCCTACTACCTTTGTATCTATCTCTCGCACCACCCCCAACCATGTATAAATCGAACAGCCAGGGCGACATAACACATCCCTAATGAAGTCCCACCTTTACCTCAAACCACTCTCTCCATTTCTAATCCTAACACACGCTTTACTACTCTCGTAAAAACTCTTGACAATTCCTAAAAGCTTTCTTCCTATCCCATATATCTGCAATACCTCCCACAGTGCCTTCCTGTCTACCCCGCCATAAGCCTTTTTCAAATCCAGAAAAGCCCAAAAAACATTTTTACCTTTTCCTAAAGCTTTTTCACAAATCTTCTTACCACAAAAATTTGATCCACAGAATCCCTACTTGTAGTAGTAGTAGTAATAATAATGATAATAATGATGATGATGATAATAATAATAATGATGATGATAATGATGATGATGATGATAATAATAATGATGATGATGATGATGATGATGATAACAATAATGATAATGATGATGATAATAATGATGATGATGATGATGATGATGATAATAATAATAATAATAATAATAATAATAATAATAATAATAATAATAATAATAATAATAATAATAATAATAATAATAATAATAATAATAATAATAATAATAATAATAATAATAATAATAATAATAATGATAATAATAATGATAATAATAAAAATAATAGTAGTAGTAAGAAAAAGAATAAGAAGAAAATTGTCTAGACGCCAGTGTTGCTCGTCAGCGTCGCCTCGCCCCCCACACCCGAACCCCCACCCTTTCGTGCAGTGGACAAAGCCACGTGACCTGTACGTTGCGTCATGTTGCTTTGCCCGTATGTTGGCATTCCCTCCCGTCTTGCACGCAACCCGGGCGGGACCATAAACATCTACTGGCAACAGTGCACCCAAATGATGTGGATTGCATCGTATATGGATTTTTTTTTTATCTTATTGTTAGATAGTAGTTAATACATGGGCGCGTACTTGCGTGGATATGGTAGCTTTACAGAATGGTAGAAAGAATTGCGAAAAAAAAATACAGGATCTGTAATACGGAATAAAAGACAATCAAAAGGACATTAAAAGAAAAGAAAATGAAGATGAGAGAATGCTTGAAGGAATTAAGGAAATATAGTTTTCCACTGGAGTAAATTAAAAGAAGAAATCATTCAGACGGACTCCAAAAAATTAGCTCAAGGTTGAATTTGAGAAATGGAGGTGCAGGTATGTGAGAGCACTAGGGAACACACACAGATACACATGAAAGTACACATGAACTCGGAGTGTGTGTGTGTGTGTGTATGTGTGTGTGTGTGTGTGTGTGTGTGTACAGTGTAGTGTGACAGGATTCTTCATAAATTGGGCCTTATATAAGCTCTGATTTCTCGTACGGAACGGTAATAGCAGTCGATCATAAGACCAACACGTGATCCAAGACGAAGGAATGAATCTTGTAGATAGGACCTTCTGGCAAGGAAGAAACCATTCTACATTTTTTTTATTTGTTTATTTATATATTTGTTTTTGCAAATTAACATCGGATCTGCTAACCGTTGGAGAAAAAATTAGGATTACAAGGAATGAATTTTATTTGATGTCTGCGAGATTTTAATTTTGGCCGAGCTTCTTTGTGTCTTTATACATACATATATATATATATATATATATATATATATATATGTATATATATATATATGCAGAAAGATCACTATAAACAACACGTGATCCACAAATTTTGCTGGTAACCACTAAGGAAATCGGAAGAAAACAGTAAATCCCAAGCGCTTTCGTGTAATTCACATCTTCAGGGGAATACAGAAAAAGTTGTGTTACAAAGAGGTTTAAAAATAACAAGATTATACACTAGGAAAGGAACAGGCAAGGTACGAGATGTCACAAAATTAAACACTAGGAAAGGAAATGGCAAAGCACAAGATGACACGAAATATTACACTAGGAAAGGAACCGGTGAAGCACAAAAAGTCACATATGAAACAAGAATAAGTCTTGGTACACAAAGTCATCAAAGAAAAATAAATCTAGAGAACAGCACAATTCATATTACGGTAAAAACGGTTGGATTATTTGAAATTATAGTTTCAGGAAAGGAA